>NW_008481831.1:2845969-3079072 GCF_000365165.1 Cladophialophora carrionii CBS 160.54
GCGACAACAGGCGACTTCCCCTGGTCAGGCAACCGAGCACCGAAACGTGTGTACACAACTATTAACGAGTGTTACGCAAGCGATTGCAAGATATCTGATTTGAGGACTAAAGAATTACCCTTCGACCCAGCCGACGCAGCAGAGCGGATTGTACATAGATTTTGGGTCTCTGTCAACGGCGCCGGCGAGGGTCCAGACCACTACAGGTTGATCGGGTCAGTTTGAGCGAGTTCATTTGCCCTGGTCGATACAGGCCAGTTCCACCCTGACCAAGCAGGACGCCAAGTCCAGCTCAAGTAAGGCAGTCGTGGTCACCTCATGTTATCGATAGTCATATCTAATATTGTCAATCCATCTAACCTGTCCTGATCTTGTTGCAAGCGAGAGTTCCTTTCATCCCTTACCTTGTCCAGAGACGGCCCCAAAGTGAGGCGACAGTCTGCTGACCGGGCGAGAGTGAGGGTATGGAAGTCGGGCGCAAGAGTCTTGGCCTAGTTGGTACAGAGTACTTTGCATGAACATCTCTGCTCCTGCTGTTCATCCTCCTGGAACTTGTCCTGTCCAATCCAGTCGATGTTGTTTATAGCAGAGCAGGAGTTGGCCCCATCCGTTCGGAGCCGTCGAAGTGTTATAGCCACATGCACAAGCGATTGCCTTTCGGCAAGGAACTTTACCTCCAGTATAGTCCAACAGACCTCCAGTATAGTCCAACAGGAGCTGCAAGGCAACCAGATGCCAACACATCTCACACCACTACAGACTCCGGGCGGCAGCGTTTTGTGCCCGTGGAAGCAGAAGGGGGTAGAAGACGCACATCAACGCTCAGCAACGCAGACAGTTCCGAGCAATAGGCGAGTAAGCACTGTTGGAATTGCCGTGAGTTCAAGGGATTATGCGCGTCCCGGATACAGCTACTCTAGCCACAAGGTTGAATACGAGAAGGGGTTATGGATGTGGACTATACCATCATCAAGAGGCCGATGACAGACGGGAATGTCGCAAGGGTGCTAGTCACCGCTACACAGTACTGTAGACCGCATCTTGATGACCTCTCAGACACGACTCACAGTCGAGGTTGACATTGCGAGCTGGTGCGATCGCGGTTCGAGAGGCGCTCTCAGTATGCAGCCAGCGTCAGAGTACTAGATGTTTCTCCTTCGCTACGCTGTGACTGTCCTTCCCGTCCTTCCAATGTGCGACGGTATGTCAATGTCAGTCATGCAAGCCGGGCATCTGCTATTTGACATGAACCGCATACTCGATGCTTCTGCCGCACGCCTCTTCGTTCCACCCACTGGCAGTGATCAGGACTACAGACGCATCATCAGCACGCCAAGTTCGCTCCTCGTCAGCATCTCATTCGTTCCACGCCTGCGCCCGTTCAATTTCTCATGCTTGCCGCTACTGCATGTCTGGGGCAGGCGAGGCCATCCTCGCTGTGCCGTTCGGTTTGCTGTGGAAGATGAGCCTGGCTGCCGGGGCCACCGCTGTTTCAGCGCACAGATCTTGTCCTCTCACGGTCACCATTCTCTGAGCGCTCATCCCTACTCTCACATCCGTGCTCCGCGGTTCACGAACCACGAGTTGTTTCGCCCAAGCATGCCGCCCGAATGTGGCATGGGGCACATGTTCCCTGTCGATGAATTCGACCAATGCGGGTGCCCTGAGTCCGCAAGGCAACCGTCTCGCAGTTGACCGAGCACACATTCAGACCGGTCGGGGTTATCTTGACGCCCCCGCCTACGAAATCCTTCTCCCTTGCTGTGCACACGCATGCGAGCAAGGCGAGCCTGACCGATCCAATCGCCCATCGAGCACGAGCTGTCGTCCTCAACCTGGCGCCCACCGCTGGTGCTGCTTCGCGGGCTGCATATCATCGTTCTGACTCCCACTTGCGCCGCCCACCGAACTCACGTCCCTACTGACTTGCCTCATCATTGCTCCGCTTGTCAACTCGAACACCACGCATCCACACGAGATACAGACCGCGCCTGGCTTGTCCAGCTTCGCGCTTCGGCCCGCCACCATGGAACCACCGCCGCCTCCCGACCACCACTTCGCTCCAATAGACCCACACATAGAACCGTTGCACGACTTTGTTGAGGACCGCTTCGTCGACGACCATATACATTACGAAGAGCGCATACCGAATGTCCAACAGCGCCTGGATAGACTGTCGCTTGATGGCGACGTCCCCGAAACCCGACCCCGCGCTGAGCGTCTCAGATCCGCCGACACATTACCCCTCCCACAAGATTACCTGTACTACCGTTTGTCTAAGCGTGGCGATGATTGGAGCTCATGTGTCAAGAAGCCCATCCCGGCTCCCATCGACGAGATTGAGAGGAAGGCTAAGAGAAGTAAAGGCGGCGATGCGCCAATCCTGGAGCAACTGACCAAGATGCCGTCTCTGCGGCGCGACATGTTGGATGAAGTTGTGCGCAAGGCCAATGACAAAGAATCGGGCGATGCCTACTGGGAGGTGGTCTATATCAAGTCGAAAAGAGTACAGACAAGGAGAGGCAAGATGGAAGTGCCAGAAATGGATGTAATCCTGGCCAGGACCAGAGGCCGAGCCAAGTCCCGGACCAAGTCTTTCGCTAACAGTGGCGAGAGGGTCAAGAGAGAAGTCGTGAAAGAGAAGCAGTACATCAATGACAGCTATGGCCGGGCCAGGAAAGACTCGGTGATGGACAAGTTGGAGGATCCCGTCGCGAATCTTCCCGTTTTCGAAGCCGATGGCAGACCAAGGGACGATCTTGGACCGATACACTTCAACAACTCCAATCTGCCGCCTCACATCGCCAGGGAAATGCCGCTGGGCACCAAACTGGAAAAGAAAAAGGAGAAGGCGGAGAAGAGGAGGAGCAGGTCTCGAAGCAAGTCACGCGATCGTGGCGTTGTTCATCACGAAGACGGGGTCTTTGTGGTCCCTGATGTCCACGACTTTGCTGGAGAGAGCGCCGACCCAGCTACCGTCGATGGGATGCTCGGCGACGAGCCCATGGATCGTCGCGGTCGCCGAGGACAGTCGCCGCATGAACATCCAGTGGTGGTGGAGGAAGATCCTCGACGGTCCCACTCTCGCCACCGTCCCGACGGTCGCTCAAAGTCTCGTCCGCGCAAAGAGTCTGTTCACTTTCCTAACGGCCGTACTCGCCAGTACTTCGACGAAGGCGACGGCTCTTCCGAGAACAGTGATACCAGCCACTACGGCTTTGTTGGCGAGTACGAAAGCTCGACCACATCAATCAGCACGCCTGGCGCCATACCTCGCCGAGGGAGCCTTGCACGCGGAGGTCGCCCGGACGTTGAGTATAAGAAGCACCACCCCGGGCCTAACAGGAGACTGTCCTACCAAGAAAAGTCGTACCATGGTGAGCAGCACGTGATCCTGCCAGCCAGACCAGCGCGTCGAAACTCGAATGCCATCTATCACGATAGACCACCCGAGGGTCGCTATGAGCGTCCCTATTCTCGACTGGTCAGACGAGAGACTGCCCCTCCTATCCCAGAAGATCATCAAATTGTCTATCACGAGCCTCTGCCGCGAACCAGCGAGCGCGACCTTGTCCCACTCCGCCGTTCCTATACTGCTCGCGAGCCCATTCTGCATCATCACCCGCGAGACGACGAAGAACTCTACTACCGCGACGAGGTTGACCGCCAAAGCTACCGTGCCGAAGGCTACCAGCGCGATCGCGTCATTGAAGACCACTTCAACCGCCGCGAGCAAGAACTCAGCGCCCGAGAGAGGGAGTTGGAAATCAGAGAAGACGAGCTGAGACAGCTGAGACGGCAACGTGAACGCGAGCTTGACCGAGATCGTGAGTACTATGACGACAGAGATGTTCGAAAGGAGCGGAGAGAGTCGAGGCAAATCTTCTTTGACCCGAAGACCGGCCAGGCTTATTATTATAACGATTGATTGCCGATGACGGATTGGAGACGTGGTCTGGTTCCCGGGGATGACGCTATGGGGGTAAGGATAGTCCAGTGGGGAAATGAAGCCCAGGGGGTAAGAATGGTCCAGCAGGGAATGGTATTTGTGTCTGTGCAACTGAGAAAGTCCACGCGAGAAATGGCGAACAGTAACGGGATCATGGAAGAAAACCTCCCCGCGGCAACTCCGATGAATCAACCTTGGGCGGAGATTGGTTTCTACACTTTCCATTCGCTGCCGTATATCACGCTTTGAACGAAGACAGGGCCGCCAACAAACATGGAAAAGCGCGGGAGGGAAGGACGGGATTACTCGCGACATGCTGGAAACGCTGCATCGAGGTTTCATCCCGGGGATCTACTACACCCGATGGAGGCCCGGTGCCAAAAACGATCGCTTGCTCGCTGGACGGTGCAAAAACGTCTTTCTCTCGGGATGTTTTCTCACGGCCGGATCCATGATTGTGTTGTTGAAATTGGATGCTGGATGCTGGATTTGATGGATTTTGATGAATCTGGGAATTTCATGTCTGCTTCGTGCTGTTCGCTTTGGAGATACCCCTTGATTGATGTCGGTGAGATTGAAGTCCTGCTATATCATGAGATGAGACGACGGCTCAAGCGGAGACTGCTTGGGTTTCGTCCTGACATTATTCTGAGAAAGGCCATATATATGATCTTGGTGGCGCCTATCGTGGAGGAGGAAAGCATATAGTCCCCTTTTATAGGGCTAAATGAATGAACGAGGTGCTGTCCCTGTCCTTGTCCACGCCGAGCAATGTGCATGAGATGTATCATGAGGAAATGGACTCAAAAGGAGCTTATACATTAGAAAGTACTGCGATGGCGCGTGTCTTGTACAGTACTTTGAGCAATGCTAAAATGGACGGATGGAACTTCCTCGCTATATGCACTATATAGAATGACTGGCCCTGTATTTGCTATCCTCTTATTTATAAACCATTACTTACATCACTACTTAGAGTATACATTATTAGGCTATTATAGAAGGAGGTTATAGCTTACTATTAGAGCTTAATGTCTAACTGACTGACTAACTGACTGACTGTCTGGTTACACCCTCTTCCTCCTCGGCCGGGCATTCTTCTCCCTCCTCTTCTCTTTCAACCTCCTCTCCTTGACCATCTTGTCGATGGACCTCAATTCCCCCTTTCCTCCCTTGCCCTTGCCGTTCCTCGTCGGAGCGGTGGCGTTGCCCAGACCAGGGTTCTGATCCGCGCGATCCTTCGCGCCCTTCGCCTTGAGGACCTGCTTCTCGTAATCGCCCCTCAGCTTGTCTGGCGCTTTTGGCGCTCTCAACGTCCTGTGTTGGAACCGCTTGCCTCGCATGTTGCTGTGCCCACCTCCTGCTGCCATCCCACCGCCACTGGTGTTCTTCTCCTCTTCGCCCACCCTACCGATCCTGCCCACGCGGTTCGACTTCATCCACCGCTCGAACCGTCCACTGCGGAAACTGGCCGCGATCTTGGCGCCGGATTCGCCACGGACGAGTTTTCGGCCCTTGGACCCGTCGTCGTCGTTCTCCCTGCGCACGTACTTCTTGTGCCGCTTGTCCCAGCGCATGACCTGCCTGTTCTCGCCGAAGGTCTTGGACGATTCGTCCGCGCCGAGGTCCATGGTGGCCGAGCGGGCGGACTCGATGAAGTTCGACGTGTTGCTGCCGGTGTGCACGCCGTACGCGCGGTCCGAGGTCAGATCCTGCGTGGTCGGCAGGTAGGACATGTAGTTTGAGGGGTCGCGGAAGTTGGTGCCTTCAGGGCCCGAGCGGGACTTTGCTAACGACTGGGCATTAGATTTGGGCTTTTTGGCGTACGGCTCCGAGAATGTGACTTCGAGGTCGGTGGAGGAGGCTTCGGACATGGCGTCTGCGTCGGGGTGATGGCCGTCATCTTCGTCTTCGGATTCCCCATGCCAGTCCGGAACTGCCTGCGTAGAGGCTACGTCGTCCTCAGGGGCTGATCGTGCTTGCGCCGCGTCTGCAGCTTTTTGCTTCCTGTTCTCCAAGCCTGATCGGATCTGTCGGATCGCATCCACGGCTTCTTCGTTGTTCTTGCGACCTCCACGTCGCGCACCAATTTCAAAGATCGACTCTTGCGGTCGGAAGTTGCCCACTCGGGTCAGCATCTTCTCCCTCTCGACTTCCATGTCATCCTCCTGGTTGTTGAATAAAGGATGCAGCTCGGCCCACCCGGGAGAAGAGACGAGTTGTTTCGACCGCTTCGCACTCTCCGACGAGGCCGAGTTTCTGGTCCGTTGGTATAGTTTTTCGCCTTTTGATGCCACATTGCGCAGAGCGGAAAGGTCGGTGTCCGTTTCTAGCGCCTTTGTAGCCCACTCCGCACTCGTCTGATGGTCCTCACGTCGCAGACTCCCGACCACGATATCCTGGGCGAAATCCACGCTGCCACCGCCCGCCCTGCCGACCACCAATTTCCGGCCGAGGAAGAGTTGCAGATCAAGCAGATATGGCGCGTCGGCATCTCGTACAAGACTATAGCTCCACCCTTTCTGTCCGGCCCTTGCTGTGCGACCCACGCGATGGACAAAAATCTTCGGCTGAGAAGGGAAATCGTAGTTGATCACGTTGGCCAAGACAGGAATATCAATTCCGCGAGCCGCAACGTCGGTCACCACGAGGATGTTTGTCTGGCCTGTTCGAAAGTTGTGGACTTGTGATTTTCGAGCCGTTTGGTCGAGGGAGCCGTAGACGTAGGACACTGCGTACCCGGCTAGGAGGAGAAGGTTGGCGATATATTCGACGTGGTGTTTTGTGGCGGTGAACACTATGGTCGAGAAGGGGTTGGAGGAGGCTTTGTTTGTGCTGTCTGATGCTGTTTCTGCTTCTTGTCTTTTCCGCTTCTTGCCAGCTTTAGCTGTGCTCGTGGAGGTCTCGCTCGAGCTGACAAGCTGGGATCTCGTCGAAATCTTGATGATATCTTGAAGGATGTGTAGCAAAGCACCTTCTTTCTCCGATGATTTCAGGGTGAAGAATGCATTTTGCAAGTCCGGTGAGATCTTACTATCCGCATCCAGACGGACCAATACGGGATCTTGCAGCCCTGCCCTGGCAAATTCGACCAGTGACTTTGGGAGCGTGGCTGAGAAGAGCAGAGTCTGTCGCGAAGCCGGTAGAGCATGAAGAATCTCAGTCAGTTGAGCGGCGAACCCCATTTCGAACAGCCGGTCGGCCTCATCAAACACGGCATACCGGATACTTGACAAGTCCAAGTTCATTTCAACTTTCAGATGGAGGAACCTCCCCGGAGTGGCAATGATGATGTCTGGATTGTTCGCCATGGCAGAAAACTGCTCCTCCAGACTGTCACCACCGACGAGCAGAATAGAGCGTAGATCGGTGCCTCTGCCGAGTTCTTTGACCACCTGCAATGTCTGCAAAGCCAGTTCTCTTGATGGCGACAGGATCAGAGCCCTTCCTCCGACTTTCGTGCTGTGAACCTTCAACTTCTCGATCATGGGTATCACGAAAGCGGCGGTCTTGCCAGAACCCGTTCTCGCCATGCCCACCACGTCCTTGTCATTGAGCAGCAAAGGGATCGTCTTGCGCTGGATCGGTGTAGGGACCGAGAAGCCTTTCCTCGTTATAGCCTTGAGCAGATTGGCATTGAGGCCCATAGCTTGGAAGCCACCGCCTTTTTTCACGGTCCGTCCTTTTAAATTTGTGGCCTTCCGGTTTGAGGCGGCTTGTTGGGCGGCGATGATGGCTTCGTCGTCAGTGCCGGACACGTCTGCCATGACATCCAGATCATGTCCTTGAAGCTGGCCATTTCGGTCGTCTGCGCTGCCATCATCTCCTCCAAACAGTGCGCTGCCGATATCGAGTTCATTCTCGGAGCGGGCAGGTGAGCCCGACCGGAAGCTCATATTGTGAGATGGAGGACCGACTTCTCGCGCATTGGCATAGAATCCCTGGCTTCTGTAAGATTCGTGCCAGGCCTCTAAGTCGGTTTAGAACTGACCTTTTGCCTGCGTACCAGGAAGATCCAAAAATTTATTGAACCTTGCGTTTCGCAGTCACCGTGCTCTGCTATAGCGGGACACTTGTACGGTCGAGTAAGCGGCCAATTTGGGAAAATCGCTTTACGCGCGACGCGTCGGATCTGTGTTTAGAATTTTGGCCATAACGCCCACTATCGCAGTCCTCACGATCCGCTCGCCACCATCACCACCACCACTACCACCACCACCACAATGAGTATGTATTCCAGCTCGCGAGAGAAACAATATCCGCTGATAATGTCAGACTACGGCTACGAGAACAACCAGTATACGACCTCGTACGGCGCCGCCGGATGGGCAGACGGAGGCGGATTCGTGGCGGGGGAACCACAAAGCAGTCCTGCTCAAGGGAGAGTGAGTGACCCTCAAGATACGCTAGCTAACACCGACTCTCCCCATCGTTCTGCATAAAAATGTGCTATGCTAACGAAAGTAGGGCGGCTATGGCAAAGACACGGTCCGGCCCATGACCATCAAACAGATCCTCGACGCCCAACAACCGCACCCGGACGCTGATTTCAAAAGTGACGGCGAAGCATTCAATCAGGTGTGTTGTCATGCGCCTTCATTACTTTCATCTATCTCCCTTCCACCTCCGCACGCAATTCCACATGCACCCGAACCCAACGCTGACCCTCCCTCACGCAGGTAACATTTGTAGGCCAAATCCGCAGCATCTCGACCCAACCCACGAACATCACGTACAAGATCGACGACGGCACCGGCCTCATCGAAGCCAAGCAATGGATTGACGTCAACTCTGCAGATTCCGAGTCGTCGAAGATGGACCTCGACAACAGCAACAAGCCGAAACTTGTCGAGGATGGCTACTGCCGCGTCTGGGGCCGGCTCAAGGCCTTCAACAACAAGAGACACGTCGGCGCGCACATCATCCGGCCCATAACGGACTACAACGAGATTCACTACCACCTCCTCGAAGCGACGGCCGTGCATTTGTTCTTCACGCGCGGACCCCCGTCGAGCCTCGACGGCAATGCCCAGGCGAATGGCCACGGAAATGCCAACCACGCCGCTGGGGGTACTGGTGGTGGTGGTGCTGGTGGCGCGACCGCCGACGCCCATCTAAGCCACATCTCGCCCTTGGGACGACGCATCCTGGCCACGCTGAAGAACACGCCGCAGTCGAACGAGGGGCTGCACGTCCAGATGATCGCGAGCCACATGGGCGTGTCGACGAACGATGTGTACAAGGGGGCAGAGGAGCTGGTGGCCGCGGGGGTCATTTTCACGACCGTGGACGATCATACATGGGCGGTGTTGGATGGATAGGTAGGGGATGACATGAGGCGGAAGACTCGATTGGCGAGGGAGGCCGAATGAGTGAGTTTGAACGTGGCCATACGAACGCACAGTCACATCACGATCATGATCCGATCGTAATCTGAGCCGAGTCTGGCTGGATCGCCCACGGCGCGAGAGGGCCAGACCAAGGACGAGTATGGCTTGCGATGAAACCCTGAAGGTCCAAAGCCTGATGTTTGAACAGAGGATCAAGTAGGGAGTGTGAGCGGTGAGCGCGAGCAGTGGGAGTGAGCAGCGAACTGGGAGGGTTCTCATACCTTGACACGCTTGTCTCGCCTGACTCACTACTAGTAGACTTGCATCCTACGAGCATGTATGTACATTACGACGCAACGAGACGAGACATCACATCACACCAAGTCACATTATATAATACAGTACCGTCCTAGATAATTTCAACTGAGCGAGCCGAGCAGTGAGTGAGTACGTGACTGGGTGAGTGAGTACGTGACTGGGTGAATGAGTACGTGACTGGGTGAGTGAGTACGTGACTGGGTGAGTGAGTGATCTGTCCGGTATTCGCGCAAGGACAGGCGAGGAAGGATTATAATTAATCGATCCCAGCGTGGGATGTCTACGCCTGCATTGATTGACGAAGATAAGCCTCAAACACTAAATAATTAGGTCGCCCTTGCCGTACTCCGTACTGTATAAGTGATGATAGAGTGCTTGATATGTGATGATTATAACGGCACGGCGTGAAGTGACACACACACACACACACACACACACACACACACACACACACACACACACACACACACACACACACACACACACACACACACAGTACTCCGTATGGCACGTTAAGGACACGCCACAGCACAGCACGAGATGGAGAGGAACCAGATACAGTAATGCGATTCCCAAATCTGGCCTGCCCTACCCTACGCTGCCTCTATCCCCCCTGAACCTATCATAACACAACATAATATAACATAACGTACAGTCTATACTAGGAAGGTAACTGGCATCCATCCAATGCTCAACCAAATATAGCCAGTCAAGTTCCCAAGTCGTCTATTCCCCAATGGCCTGAATGTATCGCCGTGTATCCAGAAGGCCGACCAACTACATAAGGTACATAGATATTGAAACGACACAAACAATACGACACCTAACTACACCTCTGCACCTCCACACCTCTACACCCCTACACCAGATATACACCCATCTCCCTGTCCGGACTCGTACCCACACCTCCGTTTACGGAAATGCTGTACAGTACGTCGGCACATGCAGTACAGCACAATATGTACTCGGTGCATGTAGTGAGTGCTTCGAGTCTCATCGGAGTGCACGATTTCGCCTGGCCCAGCCCCGTTCCGCGTCATTGTCATTATATCCAACATCGGAATCTGTGTCGTCGTCTTCGTCATCGTCATCGTCATTCTCACTGCTACTAACTTCAAACGGCTCGGCGCGGTCAAAGTCGCGTCTCTGCCGTCTTCTGCTCCGATCTGATGAGGATGTAGATCCCAAACCATGTGGGGGAAGGTGTTTCATGGACACAGCGCTGCGGGAGTATACGTCGGCGTGAGAACCCGGTTGGTGCTGCTGATGCTGGTGCTGGGTCTCTTCTTGTCCGTCATAGCCGTATTGGTATTGCGACCTCCGATCTCTGTCCTGCTCGTAGCCGGCATGGCCATTCGCGCTCTCATTTCGACCCTGGTCCATCATGGCGGCCAACCGGCGGTCTTTCCTCTTCGCAATCTCCTCCTGCGCCGCCATCCACTTGGGACTCACCTCCCAACGCCAGCCATCGCCTGTGGTGTTGCAGATAGGCAGGGCCCAGAGCAGCGGATTGGGGCCGAAGAGATGGTTGAGATTCCGACGCCAGCCCAGGTCAAACGCATTAGGCATGTCCTCGGAGTCTTTGTCGTCAAGGTACTCCGCGTAACGGTCGCGCTCGCGCTCGGCTTCCAAGTGGGAGTATGTTCTCCGTAGGGCGCGGAGGGCGGGCGTGTCGCCAGACGGGTCGGGATGTTGTGGCCGGGGGAAATGGCGGCTGTTGGAGTCATACACGCTCGGAACTGGCGAGGTATGTTCTTCGCCTTCCTCATAACGCGACGCACCTGGAACGGCATTGGCATTCCATTCGAGGAATTGCTCGCCCGCGCGCTGCAATCGCCCAGCAACCCCCTCGGAGCCCTCTCGGCGATGGTTCAATTGCTGGTCCTGGCGATTTCGTTCGACCTGCGCTCTGACGCCGCTGAGGTATCGCGTCTTCTCCAGCTTTTCGATCGTCGTCTGCCCTTTCCAGCAGAGGTAGATGTGCCATCCGGTAAAGGCCGTCAAGACCAGCCCGATGATGCCGGCAATGACGGACAGCAGGATGATGTTGACGGGCGCGATCTCGTCCAAGTAGCCGCTCTGCTCAAACAGTTCCTTCCACATCCACCACGCCGCGTTGGCAAAACATACCCAACAGAACAGTGACGTGTATATCAAGAAGAGCACAAAGGCCTTGTAGTTGTGGAGCCCCAGACAGGTGGAGAGCCAGGGACAATGATGGTCCATCTTCAGCACGCATCTCTTGCATGTCGAGCAGTGGTGTGTCCGGTCCGGTTTGGACACATGGCACTTCTTGCAGAAACGGGGTGCCCCCGTCGAGGAGACGGTCACGGCCTGATACTGGCTGGGGTCGGCGGCCGGTTCGTGCGTTGGGAGCACCGAGTATCGACCGCGTCCTTTCGATGAGGCCTCTGCCGGCGGTTTCAGCGGCGAGCCTGGATCGGTAAACGCCGCGACCGTGTATGACCAGTTGGCCAGACAGTAGAGTGTGACCCCCAGAAGCGAGATGGCCTGTATGAGCCACCACACATGTTTTGACCGGTGGCTACCGAAGCCTATGGACGCCACCACCCACACGGCCCAGGTTGTGATGCTGTAGACAAATGCAAGCGGGAAGTACGTGGCTACCGTGCAACAGCCACGCTCGCATCTTTGGGCGCATGACTGTCGTCGCCGGCGGCCGGGAGTCGGAGGAGGCGAGGAGGAGGGAGTTGAGTAGCTGGGCATGGAGGGAGGAGGATGAGATGGGTACGGGCGAGCGTCGCTGGACGGAGGGTGTCGAATTAGTCAGGCGGTCGGGTCGAATGCTGTCGAGCGCATATCATCTCGAAAGGGTTGATTGCATGGTTTCGGTAGGAGTAAACAGGCGACCGCTAGGGCGGAGACTTGACGGACAAAGAGACTCGGCGTTAGCGACAGAGATGGCAGGGCAGTAATACAGGCCGTAAAGAATAAGACTTGTTGTTGATGCAGTACAAGTACAAATTAGAGCATAAGTCGAGACTGCAATGCGTGTGTTGCATAAATCTGAAACGAGTGTTCGATGGAGTTGGCAAGTGACAAGTGACAGAGTGACGAGTGCCGAATGACGTTGCTCAGCGCCCATCTGCTCGTTGTCTGGACTTCGCGAGGCCTCGTCAGGCTTCCACCAAAGGCTTCCTCCGGGCGGCACATCGCAGCAGTTACAGTACGGAGCACAAAAGTATTCATAGTGGAAGATAGACGTGGCTTCAGAGTGGAGTGTGTATATTCCTAAGCTAAAGGAGCGTGATAGTTCTCCGTGGCCGGTGCCTCTCAACGAGCGTACAATAGTTGGATATTCGGCATAAGTATTGGACTCGTCCTTCCCTCACCCATCGGTCCTCCGCCACCATCCACCATCAGCCAGACTTGACCGGCGCGGTACCGACATTCTCCCTTTCCTTCTCCTTCTGCTTGCCCACTGGCTCGCGCACCATGACATCCATTCTCAGCTCCTTGCCGGCCGCCCGTTTCAAGTAAATTTGCTTTCGCAGCTCGAAGCCCAGCTTGCCGTAGATGATGATGTTGATGTCATGGGAGCTCTCCAGGTAGCACGGAAGTCCTTCAGCATCAGCCTATACAGATTACAGATTAGCATGTAGCCATCATCGTAGGGAACCGAATCAGCCACGCATACCATCTTCGTGACATGTTCAATCAATTTCCTAGCATATCCGCGGCCACGCGCCTCGGATTTCGTGCCAATGTAGCTGAGATACCACGAGTTGTTGTCCCGGTCGCCCAAGATCTCCTGTTTGCTATGGTGCAGCAGGGGCAGGAACTCATCGAAGAAGCGGACCCTCCCCTCCTTGGACAGCTTCCAGCTCAAGCGCCACATACCGCTCCGGAGGATGGTGAGCCAGTCGTCGATGTTCTTGCCCGGGGGCAACCACATGGCCACACAGTCAAAGTTGTCGCCCGTCGTCAGAACCAGTCCCTGGAGACAGTGCGCGTAGGTGACGTACTCCATGGCGGATTTGTGCATCTCGAACCGTTGTTCCTCGCTCAGGTGCATTCGGTCGGGCGTGTCGATCGCATAGCGCACGATGTCGTCCAGGCGGAACGCTTCGGCCAGACAGGCAGCGGCCTCTTTGTACTCGTGTGGAGCGACGACGCGGACGCCGCCGTCCTGGGTCGGAGCCGTCGAGAGAGCGACTTTGGTGGCGGTCGAGGGCGATTTCTCGTGAACGATCGCGGCATCCAACATGGGAGCGGCAACACTAGGAAGAGCCATGCTGGGTGGTTTGGTATTTAGCAGCTTCTAGTTTCTTTTCTTTTTTTGATCTTTGTCCTTGGTCTTGCCCTTAGTTGAAAGGTCAAACATGTTCGGTCAACCTACTGTTTGGTATAGCTCAACCTCGATCAATGGGTCTTGTCAGAATGCCCGTATGCTCCGAACAGAGCTGGGCGGTAGAGACAGTGTCGCTTCTAAATGGGAAGCGTAGGCTAGGACAGGAAGTACGTATATCAACCGACATCAGCGTACGATCCGTCTTGGGTCTGGACTTGGGAGAAGGAGAAGGAGTAACGGGTGGCCAGAGGTGCGATGTAACTTCAGCGGGTTGATCTGTTCCGCCGGTAACGGGCTTGTGTTCTGTGGCACGTCTGGTAGGAGTGAGTACCGCGACGGGGAACCTTGCACGGACTTGTTAGCTTCAAGGGTCAGGACAGGGTAGCTGATCTGTCGACGACGACAATCCAGCGATCTTGTACAAGGCCTTGAGGCTGGCACGAGTAAGCAAAGCAAAGCGGAAGAAGAGCGGAGGGCAGTGGTTAGGCAGGGGGACGAAGCTTTTATCAACCTGCCTGTCAAACGGAGATATGAACCCGGTGCCACTCGGTGGTGCTCTCACAGGAAAGAAGCTATGGGTAAGGGTAGGACGGATGCGGTTGACGACGCAAGCCCGGTCAGCACCAGGCGCAATCAGATGATTCGAATGATAGAGAATCCCCACGCTATTGACCGCAACTGGCTTCACATCAGCAAAGTGGATATGACGGGCCGGTGACTGGCAGATGAAGATTCCCTGATTTTCGGAGGACGGCGGCGTCGAAGGTCTCTCAGATAACGAGCATCAGCTCCACTCCTGCGAGCAAAGAGCTGTGAAATGGAAAGGGTCACGGGGTCGCGCTTCGACATGCTTGATGAGGTTTAGAAGAGACCATGGTTGCAGGCGGAAGTGAGGCGAGACGACGGGGATGAGAAGGACGAGACGAATCATTGGTTCCACCGCCACGTTCCCTGCACATCCGAACACGACGGTCAAGTTGGGCAATCGTGGGGTGCAGATACGCGGCGATATCAAGTGACTTTCACACCGACTTCAGAAGTCGTTTACGCTGTGTTTTGCGAACATGCTGAGAAGAGCTAGATTCTGTCCTGTTACTGTGATCCCTCTGAGAAGAGCGTAATTACTCTAAAAAGAGTGTAATCCCTCTTAGAAGAGCGTGATCCCTCTGAAAAGAACGTTATCCTTTGCTGAGAAGAGCGTGATCCCTCACTGAGTAGAGCTTTATTCCGCATTGAGCGGTCCCCGTCTTACTTATACAGTTATGATTCCAACTAAGCTCCCGCCGAGACAGACTCTTCCATATCAATCGGCCTTCACTGCTTCCACCGCCGTCGGCGCGCCGCCCTCCTCATCCTTCTTCTCGACCTTGTTTGCCTTCAACGTCTTCCACTCCATGCCCAGAGCGCCGAAGATCGAGGCACAGGAGAACGCCAGTGCGACGTAAAAGACAATCACCAGCGCGTGGTTGTACACTCTCAAGACCTCCGGTAACTGTTGCGGAGTGAATGCCTTCCTCAACTCGGTAGCCCCCGTGCTGACGATGTCGTGTGCGGTGATGTTGCCGATGCCTCTGAGTCCCGAGACAAGCTTGTTGTCAAGGATGTTCTGGGCCAGGGACACGGAGATGGTGCCGCCCAGGCCCTGGCAAAAGAACACCAGCGACACGCCCGTCGGAGCATCTTTCTTCTCCAGCACCGCTTGCGCGGCGATATTGGTTTGTTGGAGGCCGACCCCGACGCCGAACCCGAACAATACTTGCACGCCGATCCACATCGGGTGCGCCGTGTCGACCCTGAAGAGCGTGAACAGCCCGCTACCGATCGGGCCGAGAATCGCCCCCGCCAGGATCGATGGGTTGTAGTAGCCGATTTTGCTGACGAACGCCCCCGAGAGGATCGACGCGACGACCAGCGAGAGAATGAAGGGCAATGTAGAGTATCCTGACTTGATCGCCGAATCACCTTTGATAGCCTGGAACCATATCGACAAGTAGTAGACCGTGATCATGAATGCGGATCCGAGACAGAACGAGTAGCAGCCCCCGGACGCGATGGTGCGTTGCTTGGCGATCCGTGGCGGCACAGTGGCGGATTCCTGCCTCACGATCTGAATCACGATGAAGACGACGAGGAGGACGCCGAACAGGACGAAAAGGGCGATGACGCGCCCGTTGGACCATGCATACTGCTGGCCACCCCATTGTAAGGCCAGGAGCAGACAGACAATGCACGGGATGAACACGAGCGTGCCGGGGATGTCGATTCGCGAGAGCTTCTCTCGGAACGGAAGCTCGCCGAGCGCGGGTGGGACGTCAGCGACGGCGAAGTAGAGGAAGGCAAGTACTATCGCGCCGATGGGGAGGTTGATGTAAAAACACCACCTGAAGACCACGTTAGATTTCACGAGAGTCAGCGTCCTGCCAATAAAAGGAGGCTTACCGCCATGTGACCTTTGTCGTGAACACTCCTCTGTATTCTTGTTAGCATCGAGCACGGACGGCGCGAGCAGACGCTTCACGGTCGCCTTTTCAAGGCAGACTTACCCCAGCAGAGGGCCAGCCACCGAAGCCACCCCGAAGACGGCACCCAGAAGCCCCATATAGAGAGGTCTCTTCTGAAGCGGCGCAACATACATCATCAGAATCATCGAGCCGTTGAACAACCCTCCAGCGCCCAAGCCAGCCACGGCGCGTCCCCAGATGAAGGCAACCGAGTTGGGCGCCGCGCCGCATATCGCCGAGCCGATTTCGAAGATGAAGACCTCGCCGATGAAGATCCATTTGGGCGAGTAGAAGGTGTACAGACGGCCGAAGAACAGCTGAAGGGCCGTGGTGGGGAGCAGGAAGGCGGCATTGTACTGTCAGATCACCGCGGGCGAAGTGTCAGCGGTCTGGATCCTGGCTGATGGGGGCAACGAAATAAACAACAGGTGGTTGTTGGACCTACCCAGCCCACGTCGCCGAAGCTTTGGAATTTGTCCGTGATCTGAGGAAGGGCGGTGGCGATGATGGTTCTGTCCAGCGCGACCAGGAACACAGAGAGGTAGATGCTCAGCAAGACCACCGCCAATTTGAGGCCAGTCGGGTAGTTTTCGATCTTGCTCGTGGTCTTCTCGAGGGCACTCCCTTCGTCTGCATTCGACCTGTCGTGTTCTGGCGGCGAAGACGGTCGGCGTGACGAGGCACGCGAACTGGCCCCCTCGCCGACTTCATCGGCTGTCTTCTCTTCTACCATTTCTGTCTCTCGTGTGGTCGTCATCGTCGCAGCCGTCTGTGTTTAGCCTGAGGCACGTCCATGACGGGGATGGCTTCAGGCCATCTTCAAGCAAGGCGCCAGGATACAGCAGATATAGGGAGCCCCCGAAATTGGCCGGAATGCGACACACATTTTGCGCAGGGTCGCCACCGATGCAGCTATCCGGGGTTAGAACGCGCCGTACTCGTATCGCCGCAAACTGATCTGATTCCATCTTCGCGCCGCTGCTAGACGCGGTAAATCCACCAAGTTATCCCCTCAACTGGAGCAAATTTAGGTGCGCTCGGGCCCGAACAAGCACAAGCATCCGAATTCAGGTGTCAGCCGAGATTTAGCGGGCAACAATTGGTTCTAGGCGCCACTAACAAGCATCCTAAGCACCCGGACCAACCTTAAAGTTTAAAGGGTCCTTGGCTGCGTAGCAGCCTGAATGCCTAATTAACAAGGACTCCATGCCAGAGCATACCGGTCTCGAGTACTGCGTACGAGTACGAGGTACATGTACTCCCCTCATACTCCGTACTTAACAAGTCGTTCCCATATCCCTCGTAGCCGCTCGTCAGAGATTGCGAAACGTTTCTCATTCCAGCGAAATTGCTTCGATTGTGATCAGCTAGCTAAATCGCACAATCCAAGTGATTGATCACTCGGTCCTTCAGCATGCACTCATACCATCGTGGCCGACAAGTCGGCTGCGCACCTTGCCTCTCACACTCTTGAGGTCCACTCCTCACTTAGTTTCGACATGCACGGCCTCAATGTCACCCTTGGCAGCCTTGGACGCAACGCCGATATCCTGGACACCGCTGAAGTCGGTCATGCCGAACAACTCGTCCATACGCTCGAGAGAGAGACCCTTGGTCTCCGGCACGAGGAAGAACGCCCCGATGGCAATGGTGAAGCAGAAGGAGCCGTAAATGAAGTAAGTGCCGTACCCGCTGGGACCTCCCACGGTGACCAGCATGACAGGGGTGGCGCGCGCGACGGCCAGATTGAAAACCCACTGCGTCGCGGCCGCATACGACACGATCAACCCCCGGAGTCGCTGCGTAGAGATCTCGGAGCTGTAAATCCAGCACACGGGGCCCCAGCCGAACTGGAAGGCGGCCGCGAAGAGGTACACCATCACCAGTGCGCCGTATCCCGCGCCCGAGATCGGCGCGCCTTTCTGGGGGGCATCGAACCGGACGAAGAAGCCGAGGTAGAACATGCAGAACCACATGAAAAATCCGGTCCAGACCAGCGACCATCTTCGACCGAGCGTGTCGGCGAGGAAAAGAATGAAGATACCGCAGGAGGCCATCTTGACAATGCCGTACACTCCGGTGGCAAAGAGCGATTGCGTGTTTCCCGTAACACCGAGATTGGTGAAGATGGTGGGAGCGTAGTAGTTCTGTATAGTTCAATTGTTAGCCATGGACTCGAAAGCGGATTCTTCACGGCCCTCGTGGGATACTCACGATAGCGTTGGTACCGGTCCATTGTTGGGCACACATCAGTCCAATTGCCATGATCGACCGTCGGCGGTTGCCAGGGATCGTCCACGCCTCTTTCGTCAACGCCCAGTAGCTGTTACCACCGGCACGGCCTCGCTCAGCTTCAAGTTGTGTCTGCATTTCCAGGAGCTCGGCTTGGACATAAGGGTGAGTTGGCGGTAGGTTTCGGACTTTGGAAAGAATTCTCGAAGCATCATCCCAGTTGTCCTGGGACGCGAGCCAGCGGGGACTTTCGGGACAAAACAAGATGGCCGTGAAGAGGAGGAACGGTGGAAGGGATTGCATCGACAGGGGCACAATCCAAGTGGCATGGCCCTTCAAGTGTAGAAGACTGCCATAATTGATGAAGAAGGCGATCATGGCGCCCATTGTTTCGAACAATTGGTAGAACCCGACAAGCAGGCCTCGAATACCACGGGGAGCATTTTCGGCGACGTAGGTGGGCGCAACCATGGTGGCTCCTCCGAGACCCAAACCTTCCACGAATCTAGCATTGTTAGACAGGTTCATGGGGATAACTCATGTACCAATCTCGACGTACCGTCCAACATAAAAGCACGAGATGTGGCCGTACGAGAGTGCTTGGAGAAGGCCGCCGATGAAAGCAAATGTGGCGACAACGTAGATTGTGATCTTTCGTCCCTTCCAATCGGCCAGAGGATTGGCGGCAAGGGCGCCAACAATGGCACCGGCTTGCATGACGGACACCAAGTTGGCCGAAAGGTTAGACTGCGCGATCTTGGACTTTTCTGTGAGACCGAACTCGCTGATAGCAGGTCAGACCCTCCGGATTCACATCGTTTGCCGGGGAATACCTCTTACTCTTTGAAGTCAGGCAACGTCAACACTCCGCCAATGATGCCGATATCCATTCCGAAGAGGGTTCCTCCAAAGCAAGCCTGGAGCAAGTCAGCATACTGTCTAGCCCTTCAGCCAAGGTGCAAACGTACTGCCGCTGCCAAAGCAAAGACCCTCCAGTTGTAGACCTCTGGAGGGTCAAGCTTGACGGCATCATTGTGCACGACTTTTCTGAGGAACGACATGGCGACCAATCGCGTTCGGGCGTCTGAACAGCTGGACGAGGTGAGCGAGTCGAGGCTGGAGAACGGATCTCATGCGAGGGGAGGAGGAAGAGAGGTAAATAAAGGGACTCTTCGACCGGTGTTCTCACGCGAGGCCACATGCTCAACCAGGATCTGATGCAGCTAACGGTGACGGTGTTGATTCTGCCGTGGAAGCGGAACCCCAGCTCTGTGGGGAGGAGACTGGAGAGTCCATGACCATGGGACTGAATCACGGAGGACCGTGCCGTTCGTGTACAAGACTGGCTGGTAGAAAGGACGACGGGCGGACATTTGCCAGATGGCGAATAGGTCTGCGGCTTCGTCGCCACTTAGCACAAGCACCAGCCTAGATGTAGACAAGATGCGCAAGCCTTGGATAAGCATTGCAGCACGAATCGCCAAAAAGCTGGGCTTGCTGCAACGCTTGGTTGGCACCCAGCAGTCTGAGAGTGAGCGGAAGGTGACACTCGCCTGCGGGGATGGGTGTGACATTCTCCAAGGGAAGTTGGCGTTTTCAGCCTGAATGGGCTCCCTAATTTGCAAATTGGGAAGCTGGTGGAATCATGGAGGCGGAGTGGAAGCCTCCTCGACTCCCACCACTCGAAATGCGGAGAAGCGCAGACAATGGCTGAGGTTGACACTCCACCTGGGGTACGGAGCGACGGCACTCCTTTCCGCAGATCGTGGGTAAAATCATTTATGGATAAAAGACAGGCTGGAGAAGGTTGAGAGCAGAGGCCGACCCCGATTCACCCCCGTCGGCACAATCGTTCTCGTCATCTACCGCATCCAATCACATGGCTCTTGACCTATGCATCGAAGAGCAACCGGCAACTGAGAGGCCAGGGAGACCTGAGGTGATTGGCACTGGGCACTGCCGTGTCGCAAGCTAGTGCAAGTGGATGTGAAAGCTGAAGGCCATCAAATACCGAGTCGGCAAACACACCGAAGGGCGAGGCTGCACTACTGAGAGTCGACCAACGCCTCAACGACTTGCAAGTGGCTCGTCGCAGTTAAAGTGTAGCAGCAAATCAGCCTGCACCGCCAAGATGCTGGACATTAGTTGATACCACACCCGCATGGTTACTGGTAAGACCTTGGCAGTGAACATGGGAGTCGCAGACATCGACAGAAGTTACTGTATGAGTCAGGAAGCGAAACCCTTTTTCTGTGTGTCATCCTTCGCACTCACAAAGAGAGGCGAGACGTTCGCTCAAGCCATTCTGCTCTTCATCCAGCCTGGGATATCTGGCCTCCGCTGCCAGCCGTCTTGCCATCTCGTCTGATAGTCCGTAACACTGGCTGGGATGGCGAACACCGCCGTTGTGAGCCAGATGTCTGCATCCTTTGGCACGTCCATTGCCAAGCTGGGCAGCACGGATCTGCTTTCCACAAGGTTGCTGTTGGCGTCTTCGTCCAGCACTCGGCCAACGCGCGCGGGCTGCGCTAGCTCGACGATACCGACAGCACCACCTCGGGTCACGGCAATCGCTTCCCCGTTGCTCTCCTGCCTCCCTTCGCTCTTCTCCTCATTCATCGTCTGAAGCTCCCGCTCGTCCTTGGTAGCAACACCATTGAGAGCGAATGCACCTTCGCTTGTCTTGAGGTTCCTGCCGCCGCTTGTGATACGATGTAGGCGCAGATGCCAGTTCGGCGTGGCTTCTGACGGGGGGATCAGATAGGTCTCGACCACCACATCGGACCATGGCTTCCACTCCGATACCAGGACCGGTGTACCCTCGATTGTCTCCAGCCGTGCGTTTAGAGGCTTCTTCCGCACCTTCCAGGTCTCCCCTGCATCGTCCGACAGTGCGAGCACGTTGTCGCCACCGATGGCTTCAACAAAATATCCGCCCGTCGGGACGGAGTACCCAAAAGCCGAGCTATATGCGTACTTGCCGTACTTGCTTTCCGCAGCTCTCATCGGGTAGTGGCACATCTGTCCTGAAGAGAGGAGGAACGTATGCCCACCTCTCTTCACCATGATGTGCAAGGGATGCTCGAGCGGTAAGACTGGTGGTATCGAGTCAGAGGGATATGCTTGCTCTTCGCTCTGCCAGAAGGGATGTGATTCGGGTAGAGCCAAGGCTGCGAAGGACAGCATGAACCAATACGTCGAGCCCGGGGAGTTGTAGTTCTCGGATATGAATTGATTAGGATAGCCGTAGCCGATGGTCAAGATACCTGATCCGTTCAGGATGTCCTTTTGGTGAGACCAGTAACGGAGGTTGCGCAGGAGGACGCCTTTCACCACCCCCCAACCCAGGGGCGCCTCGAGGTCCAAATCTGCAAACGCCACCGCGGCCCAGAAGCCGGCCATGGCAAATCGATACGTGAGTGAGCGCCCGAACGTTATGGCGCGACCTATCATGGTCAGGAGATGGATGGGCTAGAGGCCGGGTCATCTTACCTTGCTCGTCGAAGTAATGCAGGAAATCCTTCGCGTACATTCTGGCTCGACTCTTGTACTCTTCCGCCCGCTTGGGGTCTTTGTCGCCGTTGATTTTCGCATACAAGAGCTGCAGATACTGGATGGCAAATGAGCCCGAGTAGTAATCCATCTGAAGCGCATCGCGGGGCCCGTCGTTACTCCAGCCGCCAGAACGATGGAAAGTATCCAGATGGTCGAGATCAGCCTCGAGTCGCTCAGCGTCGTACGCAGCGCCGTTCTTCATCAACGCCAGGTTGGCAAAGACACGAAACCACAGCCAGTTCGTGTTTGGCATTTCCTTCTTGTTGATGTCCAGCCACACACGAACATTCTCGCGCTCCCTTTCCGTCAACGGATCCCACAACTGCTTGGGCGCAACACAGAGCGCAAAGCCGAGGGGACACATTTCCACCATCCGCTGATCCAAATCCTTGGACCAACCCCAGAATTCGGGGTGATCAGGGTCCGTCCCATTGCGTATGCCCTCTAACCAGAATTCGGCACCTTCGAACGACTCACCACCAGCAAGCAAGGCTCCAAGACCCCACATGGGCCTGGTAAAGCCTTCGAGCTGAGCACCGGCTTCATCATATCGGGTTGCGGTGGCACCGAGGCGCAGTCTGGTCTTGCCCGGCGAGAAGAAAGGCAGCAAGGGGTTCAATAATGACTTGCACGCATCCACGACTTGGGCACGGGTGGTGAGAGGGCTGTTCAAGGATGTAAAGTAGGGAGAAGACCGGGAAGTAGACATGACGGCGGTAGCGAATGAGAACAGACGACGTCGCTCGTTCCGTCTTGCTCCTGCGCTTATGCGGCCGATAGAGGAAGCATAGATTGTTTTCACTCAAAGGACACGACGCAGCTCAATCGCTATTGTATCGGTGATATCGTGCGATGAATGAAAATGAAAAGCGATGGGTATGACGTCCTTCATGAACTCACCCTCTCTGGCTCTCCTTCTGCTGGAGTGCTTCTGCCCTTTGTGGACCCAGACTCGAATTTAGCCGTGAACAAATCAGGCAAGGCGGCGGCAATAGGACGCTCAAGCCGCTAATTGAATGAATGGCAGTGTATCGACCTGGATGTGGGTAACGGGAAAGTGACGGGAGAGTGACGGGAGAGTGACGGGAGAGTGACGAGAAAGTGAGAGCGAACGCGTCCGCGGGGTTTCATCGCCGCTACGAGCTTGGAGACGGCCATTTCTCCGAGCTGCTGTTTTGTATCGAGCTGACACTGGCATTTATCTGGATGAGTTCTTTCGACACGATCTGGCCTGGCAATGCGACTGCACACGAAGACGGATTTCGTTGGGAGATCAGTCAATCGTAATCTGCTTGTTTCCGCCTTCAAGCGTCATGCAGCTTCCACACATTCCATCTGATCATCGCGGCAAATCGAGACTCTACCTTGTAGCCCTCCATCAAAACCCGCCGCTCATGATGCTCGTTATATATCGTAGTGCACGGAATCGCTACGGAAGCAACAACCTATGCTTTGTAAACTCCTCGCTAAATTCATTTTACCCTACCAGGCACACTCATCAAGTACCTATTCATTCCCTTTGTAGATAAAAGTCGTCCACACTGCTTGCAACGCCCCCAGACCCGGCGGGGAAGAAGATCTTTTTCAGAACCATCAGACACAAGGCCAGAAAGACGCCCGCGATCGCCCGGTCGATGGTGATGGTCTGCTCGCGATCACGGTCTCGCTGAAGCGTCAGGGGCCGGGCGTTCTGTGCGATCGCGGCATTAGCTGCTGCGAGCGGGGCGTTGTGAAGACCGGAAAAGAGAGGTCTTCTGTGTGTCGCGGTGCCAGAGGAGGCGTTGGGCGGTTGTGCGAGGTCACCGGGAGTGAGAACCGCTTCGGCGGACGCTTGAGCTGCTTCCGCCGAAGGCGTAGGAACATGCTGGAAGGGCGACTGCGAGGGAAGCTGTAGCGATGACGAGGACCCAGTCTGCGATGTGGATTGCGGTGCTGTCTGAGGATAGGAGGAGGATGGTGGTGAAGAGGATACTGTAGCCGCCGTGGGATTCGAAACGGTGTCCGGTGGCCGCTGTGCTTGTTGTACCGTCTCCTGTGGCCGCACTTGTGGTTCGCCCCCGCCCTGCGTCGCTCTCTGTGCATTGGGATCTCTCGTCTCAAGCGACATGCCTTCTGGCAACGACTCTAGATCGAGATCCTCCTCTCCCTTCATGTCTACCCCGGCAGACTTGCAGATATCCCACCACTCGCGCATGATCGTCTCGTTGCTCTTCCCGCATGCTTCGCACTTCCAGCTGCGACTCTCCTTCGCAAGTCTCTTTCTGATGTCGGCGGGCGCTTCCAAGCCACCAACCTGCCCGGCTGAACCCTTCTCCGCCATGAAAGATCGGAGAGCCGTCAACGCGGTGCGCACGCCCCATGCTGGCATCCACGTCTCCTCGTGGAAACCGGATATGCTCAGACAGATCTCTCGGTTCACTTCAAAGCGTCCCGAGGGGGTGAGGAAGCGGAAGTTTGGGGGCTTCAGAGGGTATGTTGGTGGAAGGCTAATGCGCCCGTGGTACATGCCCCCTGCGTAAGGTGAGGGTGAAGGGGGTCCGAGCAAAGTGAAATGCCATTCATGTAGGTCGGCGTCCGAGACCGGCGCGGCGAAGAAGGCTGGGTTTGGATTGGACGAAGGGGATGATAATTCGGCGGTCTCTTTGAGGAGACGTCGGATCGTAGGACTGGGAGCCATGCTCGGAAGCAGTGGGACTTGATTCCAGATGGGGTGAGGGGCCGATGTATTAGAGCAGGGTCATGAGCAAGGCGAAGACGACGAGGAGAGGACAGAAATCAACGAGTCGGAGGAAGAAATGGTGGCACTGGCGACAAACACTGCGTGAGGAAGGGTTGAGGATAGCAAACAGCGTTCGAGGTGTGTATGATTGTCAACGTGGCATCAAGACAGTGCTAATCCGCACAGCCTTGTGCCCTCCCAGCCTCTCTAAACTTCTCCGCGAGGCTGCGTTGTAAATAGTAGTGCGATTGCGTCATTCGCCGCTCTAAAGTCATTCTCAGGCTAGCCCTTCACAGGGGGGGGGGGGGGAAGGGCTATCGCGAATCGAAGCGAGCGGAGATGAGTTGTACACAGTATTATTTCTAATTGCCCTGCTGGAGTTGGCCCGACTAGCAGGTCCTTGCGCTGTCGGATAGCGTTCCTACGTACATCACATCAAGTGTTGATCGGAAGAGCCAAGTGTGTCTCCTTTTTTCACTAATCTGCTGAAGCCAACGCCGCGAGGGCAGCCCATCCTCGAGCACCCATATTACGAGTGTGACTGCCTAGCACCTCGATCGCCCGGAGAAGAGGATGATGAGGATCATGTTCCCTGCTGGTAAGAAAGAAATCCAAGACTTTTCGAATGAATCGCCTGTGTCGCCAATCTTTGAGGGTCGATTTCACCAGCAGAGCTGTCTTCGGGTCGTTTTCCAGCTGCGATAAGACTTCGAGATACCTCGACTCAAGAACATGTGACCATGAATGCAATTCCTGCTGGAGCATCGGTTGTCCACAATTGGCGAACTTGTTACCAATGTCGAAGATCTCTCTCAGATGCCCAAGCCATTGAAACCAAGTCTTGACATCCATGTGAGCGACGGTGTGATCCAACAACGTCTCCTCCCGTTGCTCCATCATGGATAGCAAGACGCCTTTCCAAAATCCTCGTTGGTGATATTGCAGGAATCGCCGTGAGCAGATCAACTTGGCAAGGTGCGTGCAGGCCTTTTCGGTGCCGCTGGATATGATGGTGTCAAGATCCCTCAAATGGTCGTCTTCCATGTCCCGGATAAGCACCAGACACTGGCTCCGGTCAGACTGTGGGAGACTCGGGGATGACATGATCGCCAAGGCAAGACTTCGCCGTGGGATGTGAGGACGCTCTTGCCAGTGCCACAGTAGCTCCACGAGAACGGCCTGTGAGTCATGATCAAGTGTGCCACGACCGGTGAGGCGGATCAGGCAGTGTTGATCCAGTTGCGTCTCGAGAGCAGAGTCCACTCTCCCTCTCACGACTTCGGCTCGAAGCGCAAACAGGGCTTCGATCTCGACGGTTGACGGCCAGTTACTGAGCAGTAGCTGTGTTTGATGATCGAGGGTGCGTGATAGGCTAGGCACGTTCGTTATTGTCTGTCCGAGAGCTTGCAATCGGAGGGCAGTGGGGTGGGGGTTGCGGCGATCATCCTTCTCCATAAGATCATGAAGCCTCATCTGCAAGTCGTTGAGGTCCTCTTGAATGATGTCTCTAATATAGCCGTTCAGGCAGTCGATGAGGGTGTGGTCGCCGCTGGCATGCACCGTCGTCAACAAGTCCATCAGCGCAGTCGTTCGTCCGGGGCTCGTAGACGAATAGAAGATGTCTGAGAGCGACTTATACACCCGAGCTTCCTTCAGTGCTACAGCCTCTTCGAGAATGCGCAGGGTGTTGAGGTTAACCTGGTTGCGCAGGCAGAGGAATACGAAGCTGTCCACCGCTCCAGCCATCGACAAACGCGAGCCTGAAGGAAAGTCCAGGACGCCATTCAGGAACGTGCGGCTATCCATGCTGGCGTCGATACTTAGCCATGCGAAAAACCGCCCATGACGAACATAGGCCCTGCGGTGTTTTCGAGCGTCATTTAGCAGTGCCTTCAGAGCTGAACAATGCCTTTCATACACGAAATCTGGGCCATCTAAAAGGAGGACATCGCGAAGCTCCGTTTTGTGCTCCACGCTGAGTTTTTCCTGGCCGTAGATGCGATGCTTGACAGGCCGCCATAGACACCAGGCTCGCGCGTTCCTGAGACTGCTCTTGAGTAACGTGTCGAGTGTTGGGGAGATACCGAACATGCTGGGCAGCCCGCGGACGGCTCTGTGAGCACCCGCCCAATCGCACCGATCTCTCAGCGCTTCCACCTGGGCCGCGAATGTTCCACACATGCGAGTAAGCAGTGAATCCAAAGTGTGAGGTGGAAACAAGTCGAACAGCAGGACGGGATCCGCCACCGAAAAGAAGTCCCGGGCATGGCCAAGAAAGGTGCTGCACTTCTTCTCAAGCATGAGGATCAGGGCCCGCGCGCGCTTTGCCTCGGCTTGTGACACGGCGCCATTGTTGATACAGTGCACCGAAGCAATGAGTCCCAAGTACTTCGAGGCACAGGCGTCGTTGTCGAGGTCAAAGTTCAGCTCAATGGGAGTGGCAAGCACAGACCGTATGGTCGGTCGGGAGAGCGCATGGGCGCACGACAGGAGCGCAACAGCTTTGTCGGAATGGCGCCTAATCAAAGCATTCAAGCGATCTTCTTGACTGGTCAGAGTGAAGGACCAGCTCCTTTTCCTCAGGAAAACGTCGGTTGGACGCTTAAGCCTATCCAGAATCGCCGACCTGTTCTCTTCGTCGGTGTCTAGAGCTAGTCGGTCAAGCGAAGTCGTGATCTTGTCGAGGTCTGCGTGCCATTGATCCTGATCACGTCCCATGCTTTGGAGACGGGCTTCGGCTCCCTTGAATGGCCAACCATATGACAGAGATGGAGCCGCACGATGCCTGCCAACCGTTGTTCATGGTTCGAAGCGTGTGTGTATTTGGTTGCTGCCACACTCAGAGTACGGTCGTCAATATCTGGGTATGGTCTGTTCTGAGCCCAAGGGAGTCTCGTTGATTGTCCAGACGAATCTCTGCTGTCCTATCCTCCATCACAACAAGCTGCCCATGAGAAAGCAAGGAGCCCGGGGGAGACTCTGTCCCTCCGTGTGAGCGCCCGGAATCTGACAGGTCATAGAGTGATGCACTCTAGCGGACTTTCTTGTGAGGAAGCAGTCGAAGTCCCTGACGCCACAGACATTGTCAGCCCAATGCGGGAGCGAGATCCCTGAACGGCTAGAGCTGCTTCATAGCAATAGTGTAGCTTGGGAGAGGCGGTCAGGAGGCATTGAATCAGCGTCGAAACTCTGTTGGGCGTGGGCAGGCCCCAACTCAGGCTGGTGGAAGCGGCAATGTGAAACGACACAAAGTGGCCAGACCCATGAGGCTGATGACCATGTCAAGGAGGATATGGCCACTGGAGTCGGCCTTGCTCGCTTGGACGACCAGACGCCTCTCTGGCAGTGACTGTGCTACCGTAGCTTGACTTGACCATGGTGCTATGCTGTACCAGCATCCACGATCCCCAGAGGTCAGGCAACAACGCCATCAGACAAACACGAGGTCACTCTCATATTGGCTTGTGGCGATGTGATAGACCCGTCTCATCAGCTCCGCCAGCACAGCACATGCGGGAAGGCCAACGTCCATTGGAAGGGAGAGGCGATTCGAGGCCCCTTCCACGGCTCACATCAGGCTGGATGGATAAGTGTGACGCCTGGTTTCTGAGGCATGAGGCGTGAGGTGAGAGAAACGCCAACACGAAAGATCCAATTTGCAATAATGATTTTGTCAGACTGTGTCGTGATGCATCCCGGCCATGGGTCTAATCCCCGGTGTACGGAGTACTGCCACTCTGAACCCTCGGCGTTCATATAGAGCACCTTGTTTCACCGACATGGCCATGGCTATGGTGATGCCCATGGCCACGGGCGTCGGACATGTCGAGCCTCAAGCACGGGCAAGCAAGGCGCGCGCTGCAAAGGTTCCGCACAGCTTGGTTCAGCCGGCCGCTCGCAAGCCACCCATGTGCTCCTCCCATCGAGCAGGGGCAGAGGATTGCCTTGAACGCGACACACTAAACAGACATTGAGGCCTTCACGGGGCGTACCGTCGACTCCGTACGACACGGTCAAGACGGCTGCTGAGGCCCATGCTTGAGAGTTGCTCGCGAGTCCAGCCATGTACTGTAGCCGGATCCTCACCTCAAGCTGGGCAGAGCACGTGTGTCCGTGCAGCACAGCTTGCTTTTTACGGCAGACGTCTTCCTGTTTGCTCGGGTCGAGTCCTGAGCCAAAGTCAACCAGGCCAGATCACAGAGCTGTCTGGTCAGCTCACCGCACCACTGTTGCCAGTCAAAGGACGCGACCATGGTACTGTTCGATCCCGCAGACACGGCCCTCGCAGCCGTGGTGAGGTCCATCAATGCCACAACTCCAGCCTGGCGCCTGGGACCGCTCAACGCATCCTGGGTCGTCGTCACCGACAGCATCCCTCCCGGCAGCGACGTCAACGGGCATAACTACTCCGACTCGCACAGCGACATAGGCGGCACGATCGTCGTGCAGAGGAAGGTGACCAACAGCGTGGGATCCCTCCCGCTCAATTCATTCGTCTACCTGATGATCTCGGCCTTTGTAATTATCGTCCTCATCGCCCTGCCCAACTGCAAATACATCGCAAGGCTGCTCCTCGGGAAGGACACGCGCTTCGACACCGACTGCCCCCATTCCGCCACCGGCATCAGCGAGTTTACGTTCAACCGAATGATCTGCGGGTTCTATCCACCTGAGCCGAGACACGAGCCGCTGCCCTCATATCTCGAGGCGTTGGATTACGTGCCCGGCAGGGAGGTCCGGTCCAGCGACGTCCGCGAGTGTCAGAGCATGATCCGGCGGGTATATTTGTTGAAGGTCAAGGTCTTTAATGCCGGCAATGTCCATCCCGCGAACCTAGGTATCGTCGATGACTGGAGGCTCCAGGCGAAGGCAGGCTTGAGCGATATCAGGATCCTGGCGGACAGTTGGGCCCAACGGCACGACTGGTCCCCCGAGGAGAAGATGAAGGTCGCTCAGATTCGACAGAGGATCATGGCCATTCAAACCGGATGACCGATGGATGAGTGATGGAGTTGGAGAAAGATCAAGCTGGTATGCTGCTGCAATTCCCAATGGACTCATCGTACATGTGCCCGTTGATGTCTGGGCTCGCGATTCCAGCAACTGGTCTGATAGGCGAAGGGTTGTTGCTAGGGACTAATGGCCATAATATAGAAGCTACCGTAAACTATTGCCTCTGTCTTTCCTGGAATACTCGTACCCGCTCAATCAAAGACCATATCCGGCCGTGTTGCACCTGCCAGTCACTGGCATTCAATTATGGTCTTCCTTGTCTGAGGCTATCGGGACTGATCATCTGTCATTTACGCCACCAGCCGAGCGATGGCTTATATCTAAACCTCCCTTGCCACCCTCGTACACCTGAGGTCTCCATACCTCGTATGCAACTCCGTCACATAAGCTCTGTACCTTTCGTCCAGCATCCTGAGAGCTTGGACATCCAACCTTCTCCGATCTTCTACGATGTCACCGCGGAAGGCCGCACTCGGATTCCGCCTCAAGTCCCGGATCAAGTCTGCCATTGGCGGTGGTTTCTCGAGATCGTTGGTTCTGGTGCGCAGCTGCTCGACGATATGGGCTCGACACGCAGCCGTCATATCCGCGAGTAGTGGGCGCAGGTGCGGCGGGAGGCCCGCCCTGTTGCCACTGAGCTGCTTGTTGTTGCTTTTCCAATCAAAGGCAAGCAGGATCAAGGATGCGAGCAAGAAGAAATCGTAGATGGTATCGCGGGCTAGGCCGGTATTCTTGGCTGGAAGATGCTGGCCGAGCTGGTACTTGAGCACGAATACCATCTCGGAAGTGCACCATATCCACAAGCTCAACGCCGCCCAGAAGAGCCTGTGAGTGATCTGTAGGCAGTGGAAGCAGTTAGCGTACTGGAATATGAAAGCGAGTGGAGGGCGCGTACAGCTGTGAGCTTGCCGTGTGCTTGATGGATCATCCACGCATTGATTCCAGCAAAAACCGTGGCGATCAACCCCATGCAAAATTGAATGCAGTGAAAGGCGGCTTCAAGCTTCCTTTGTGGCCAGGCGAAGCTGTTGCGTGTCTTCTCGTCCGCGAGCTGAAGCCAGACGATCTGTCTGGCGATGAGACTCCCGAGGGAGTACATTGCTGTGACGAGAAGTGCCAGGATGAGGACCTCGCCCAGAACCAGCGCGACCTTGGCCTTCCGCGTCTGCTGTTGGAGGTGGAGGACAACGATACGGTAGGTTGTCGCAACAAGAAACCCTTCGCCGCAGAGTTTTAGTGCCAATATGGGCACGTCGATGAAGAAGTAGTTGTACGGCACCGAGATACGGGCTTCGTGCAGGAACAGGTCGATGATCGTGACCACGTACCAGAGAATCAGCGCGCTGATGCCGATTAGGAGACCTCTTGCCGACTGTGGGTTCACGTCGAAGATCTGCCTGGGACCTCTGGTCACGACCCATAGAGAAATAATCGCGCCCAAGGAGACGATGTCCGCCACGATCTGGCCCAGCGTGTATTTGTCCTTGAAGAGCGAGCCGGCCAAACGGGTCGAGAGCCACGAGAGAGACGAGACAATCTTTCCATCAGACATCCTGTTGACTTGTGTCGCCGTTGCGTCCCGTACGTCGAGGAATCTGGCGGTCCTCGACCTGGACGAGGGGTTTATCCAAGTCGACGATGAGACGCGGCTCTTGCAACGTTGAATGCAATGTAGCACCCTGGACAGGCTGAATGAGGTTGCCTTCCCTCCTTGGCGTGATGTGAACCACCTGCTTGCAGCCGGGCGCTGGAAATTTGAAGGCTACATGTGCTCCTCGGTGGCCATCGCATTCGCCTTGCATCAGGCGGTTTTGGCGCCCATTCCAAAAGGCTGCTGCCTGTGGCTCCAGGAGCACAAGGTGTGAGCTGATCAGCGAAGACGGTGGTTATTGGCTAGAGCATCAGGCTGATCCTTTGACATCACGTCCTTTGAGACTGTGGTGGGCAAATGCCCCGGCGCGTTTTGGGGCAATAGTGCTCGGACTGGTCGGTTCCACCCTGTTGCGTGGTGGCGTTTTCGTGGCTTTTCCATGCGCTGGTCTCAGCTATCCCGTATTCCCAAGGCGCCAGATGCTCGCCTTGTCTATTCTTGCCGTGTCTGGCATGAAGAAGCCGCATGGATGGATGGAGAGTATCAAAAGGGATCAACAAGCCCGTCGTCCGGCGCTACTGGACGGTGACGGTGTTTCCGGCGCGAGTCTCACTGCTGTGGCTTTCGAAGTCCGCCACGAACCTCGCTTCGCCCCGTCGACGAGTGTCGCCAGATTTTGGTCCGGCTGATGTGTTCTGATGACTGCCTCCGCATTGGAAAGCTCGCGCAGACGCTCTCAACCGAGAATACCAGCCACTACGGAAACACAAATGGCCTGTCTCGATTCTTCACAAGGTATCCGGCTTGCTTTCGTACTGTCTGTCCAAGAATATCGCATTTATTTGGTCACAGAGGGCTTCAGATGAGGGCCGGTCGTTCTATGAATTGTAGCTTTTTACTTCGAGTCGAGATGTCATTTCCCCCCCGGAGCTAGATCCTGGAAGCGAGGCTCTCACACATATGGAAACGTCGCCCTGGCCAGTTCGGTTTCTCCGAAAGTGACCCAGAAATGGACGTCGGCTTGGACGAGCAGGTGAAAGGTCAGATTGGCTTGGTAGTACCAATTTCTGCCATTCGACATCCTCATTCTGTCGAATTCCCTTTCGGGAATATCGCTAAGATCATAGCGTAGTCTCGCCACCTCGTTCATCTCTGGTTCGTCGTTAGAATCATCTTGGAGTGGGGCGATATTGCATGACGGAAATCCTACCATTATGAAGATGTCCCTCGGGCACCTCGTCATCGTCGTTTGCCAGCAACGCCGTTGTAAAGAATCTGTCGTCGTTGATGCCGAATCTGCGACAAATCTGAATAGATGAGTAGTTACCTTTGTTGGACAGAATGAGGTCTCCGCGCTTGATGAGCCAGATCATCTGATTCCCAGCTTTGGTATTGCCATCGAACGGGTCTTGATACGTGGTTCTTCTTGCAGAATGCTTGAAGGCTGAGTATTGCTGGGAAACTCTCATGCCGTAATTCCTTAGGCATGCACGCATGTACACGAATCGCGATGTATCATGTTGAAGACCGTATAACACGGCGCCTCGAGCAACAGCAGCCCAACACTCATTCCTGGAAGAGACAATGTCAGTAGGTCGATGGCGGACTATACTAGAGTGCGTACTCATCCACGGGTCTCCTTGTGTGGATGTTCCTGGTTCTGTATATCTCATGCTTGATCTGATTGTACAGATAGTCTGAGCGAGCGAAGCCGCCAGACAGAGTGACCAACTATGAAAGTTTTAGCAGACAGTCACACCCGTATACGCTTCAGAGCACCGGACAGGATGCATACCTTAACTCCCCAGCCCAGACACTCTACTTGGCCAATCTGACCAGTAATCAGTTCAATGGTGCTGTCAATCGAGAACTTGAACGCTTCCTGGAGGTCACGTCTTCCAAAATCAATGTCTTATCCATGCTAGGGGCGAGTTTCGGGCACCTACCCTGTGATCCGTACCCGGCCATCGGTAACCCCACGCTCTGGGATTTCAAGATGATGCAGTCTCCGTGGCAGATAGAAGTCCTTCTCATGGTCGGCTTGACCCCTGTAACTCCTTTTCTCCATCTCCCAGTCCACCATAATCTCAGATAATTCAGGACTGCGGGCTGAGTGGCTCCCGATTGAAGTCTCGAGCGTTCCCCCAGCTAGAGCCTCATAGTTCTGCGCGCCAAGTTTGTTGAACAGTACCTGAAGGAAGCCTCGGTCGACGAATGTTGCTCCGGCCTTCTTGCCTAGAGGAAATTAGTCTTCCCTTTGCACCCGTCAGGCCTCCAGATGTATCTTACCTGCTCCGAGACAGATATCCTCCAATATCAGATCTGGTTCCACTTGTCTTATTCGGAACGAGCCCACATCCTGGTGTTGGTAAATCGATCAGAGCCTCCCAATACTGATAGACGTCCTTACCACCGTTCCTCCTCCGGCATCACAATGCACAATGCAGTCTCCCACCTGGTCAGAAAAGTCAGCATCCGGCTTGATAGGCATATTTCAAACAAATGTACTTTTACCGGAGCCGCGTCGTCTTCGTGCTGAATGGATTTCAGAACAAAGAGGACTGAAGCTTCAGGCTCGCTTGCCAATATAATCTCATTCAGTTTCGGGAAATATTTCTTGTCGAAGCCGGCACGAGTGATAGCCTGAAAAGTTTTGGCTTTCGCCGAGTCGGACCATTCCTGCGGATATTGTCAGCACCTCTGGACCAAGTGACAAAATCAGGCCCGCTTCGCTTACGATGGGACACGTCAACACAATATCGACTGGAGTGCGATGTAGTAAGTGAACCCCGATAGTACCATGATCACCCGTCAGTTCCTTTTCAACAAAGTGTGCACGGAGGCGAGACAAGTAATCAGTCACGATGCCCACGGGCTCCTTTGCTGGATACGAAGGCAGGCCTCGATTACCAACAATTGCGTTGAGGTTCAAATTCGCCATCCCGTCCAGAGCTTTCAATAACAAATCGAGTTCATCCAAGCGATGCTGTTCCTCAAGCTGGAGTTTGGTCCATATCATCTCGATCCCCGTTCTGCTAATTTCTGCACCCCATTGCGCTTCGTGACCATCCGCCGGTGAATATGAGATGATGCTCGGGACTTTAGGAGTGTTTGTTCTCGACCAAGACGTGACGTTGAGGATCTCTGCGCCGCGCTGGTCATCGTGCAAAGCATTGGCATTGATTCTGTGCTGGTCACGGCCAACCAGTGCGTATGAAATCCCTGCTTCATTCAGTATTTGACGCAGGCATGATGCGACCTCGGCCAACCTGAGTGCGTTGTCCCGTAGTCGAGACCGATAATGAGTCGATTCTCTGGGAGTGCCATCGCGGGTAGAACACACTGTAGGAGTCGATATTGACCGGTAACCTCAACCCGGGACAGAGGAGGTGTATGGTTAGTGTGGAATCAGTAGCCGACTTAAGGCGAAATGGACGTGAGATAGGCTCTAGGGATGCCAAAGCGGTGGATCACCCAGCGAGGGAACCCGAGGCTGAGAAAGATGATACGAAGCCCACTCGCTTCTGAACACTGTGTAAGTAAGGTGTGTACCAAAGAGACAACCAGACCGTCGGCCTCATTCGAAACTAGCGAGAAGGGGACAAAGAGTATTGGAATCCAACAGCCTAGCCTTTGACATTCGGTTGTAGGCTCGACGGTAGATGGCAGAAGTTTGCCGTATCCCCGTCACGGTGGGGACTGAGGCTCGCAATGGGCCCATGTTGCATGGGCAGATCCTTATCGCGGAAAGAAACTCCTTCTCTCGTAAAGGCTCTCTGCCCGGTTGGGCGCAGCCGCCTTTGCATAATGGCTACGGGGCTTGATGAGGTTGAGGAGGCTGTGTCGTGTTCACGTTCAAGTGACTGTAAAGCGAATGTGATGTGACGATTTAGCGCCGCCTTGGCGAGTTTGTGGCGTTCGTTGCCTTGTGTGAGTGGCGCACGTGATGCGCTGTCTTTACAAATTCAATATATTCTGCCTCCGACTACATGCATGTGAAGCCTCACCCAGCTCGCAAGCGAGTCCACCTTGTCGGCAAGTTGAGCTTGCAGCTATGGTCGCTCTCGTCCGAGATTGGCTACTTCTGCCAGGCGAAGGCGGTGTTCCGTTCTCGCAGAGTCTCGCCCGAAGCTTGCGGATTCCAGATTGAGCTTTCTCCAGTTCTTCTCGTGTCTCTTCTCCGGGCCCGAATTCGCAGCACCGGACATGGCTGCATGGGTCAGGCTGAGGGCGTGGTCGCGCTGCCCCATCCCCCGGGAATCTGTCTGATCCATAGTTGTTCTGTCTGCCCTTTGTGGTGCCCCCCACCACCGCCTCTGAGACCACTGACCGATGTGAAAAAGGACAAACGAGAGCAGTTGGTACTTTAGACCACAGAATTCGGCGAAGACACCATGTTCTGCTTTCGTGAAGAATCACACAAGCACCACGTTGGTCGAAAGTCGCGTGGACATGGCGGCAAAGACCCAGACCGGGTGGCCAGATTCTCACCTCACTTTCACCGCGGTAGACACGGGCATTCGACCGGGAAGAACGACGCTCCACCTCAGGATGCAGATGAAACACCACCTGGTGGCCGAACAAGTATTGCGAGTCGCAAGAGTCGGCTTGATACACGCTCAGTCCATGATGAACTCAAGGACGTTGAGGACCGGCTCTTCGAGTGGCTGACAGACCACAACTTGCCCGTTGATCAGTCACAGAATGCAGCAACTTTTCTGCTGAACAAGGTGTTTGCTTCTCATGGCTTCTTGCAGGAAACCAATCAACGACAAGTGGAGAAGTTACGGCAGAGAGACATCAGGCTCCAACGCTACGAAACCGCCGTAACCACCAGGGACGAGAAAATTTTAAGCCTCGAGCAGCATATCTATGCGGAGAGAGCCGCAGCTCAACATGAGAAGTCGCAACTTTACCAGGAATACCAGAACCAGCTACAATGGGAGCGGGCAAACACAGAGAGACTTATGGCCTCCCACGCAGAAGAGGTGGCAGATATGAACCGAAGACAGAGCGAGTGTGAAAAACAGCACAAGGCATTTGTCGATAGCCTCGTCTCCGATCATCAGAGCCGCATTCACTTATTGATACAAGAACACGAAACTGATAACAAGCGGCGCGATGACGAGTACAGCGCCAACATTGCCCGTGAGGAGGAAAAAGTCAAAGAAGCCGAAAGGGAAATGTGCTTGTCCGTCGACAATTTCCGGGGAATGCAGGATGCCGAGCTCGAGAAACGATTCTACAAGCTCACCACTGAGATCGAGGGTCTTTCACGCCTGACCTCAGCGCCTGATTTCGCGCAGCAAGCCGAGGCAATGGGCCTCAACATCCGTCCAGCATGCACCATTCCGCCTCAAGACCACAAATTCTTGTTCCAGAGTATCTTGTGGAAAATCGTCATAGATGGCACCTTCCTGACCCCGTTCCGGGTCTTTGGAGCGTATGGCGACCCCATCTACCAAACATGGAAAGCTCTATTTGGCGTCCGCGACCAAGCACTTCCAGAGTGGCCGGAACCAGATCCTCTTGCAGAGAAATGGCGCTACACGACCGTCGACCGGCTTAGGATCGCTCAGAACGCCCTGACCGGTTCCCATAGTCAGCGGCAGGAAATTCAGACAAGCTACCAAGACCGCATCTCGGCTCTTACCTCAGCACTCTCAGGTCTCTTTGCTTTTCCTTCCACCGCCAACAACAACTCGCCGAGCCTGGCTACCAGACTCGATGAGCTCCTAGACCAAGCCAGTGAGTTTGCCATCCTCATCGCAGTTCAACGATACCGGGTCCGCTTCTTCTTGCCTTCATCCCTCGGGCCTCGCAGTCAACTTGACCCCAAGTACGTCAAGGGCGTATACCCGGCCAGTGAACTGGAGTTCGCATACGCGAATGCGGAATTCGTAGTATCCCCCGGCCTGGTCAAGGAAGGGAACTCGAGGGGCGGGAAGCTGGAAGAGAAGGTCCCATTGATCAAGGCTGTAGTGTACTTCAATCCCGGGACCTAGTTAGTACATGGTACTGTAAATTGTCGTGCGTCCAGTTACTCAGGCTTCTTTGTTTCGACCCTCATCGTCTTGCATCATGGACTTTGCAATTCAATGTAAGGAGTACACAGTACTCCGTACATGTATCTTCATTGATAGCCTCCACTTTTCCACGCTCGGACAAACATGCATGCCTTAGATACCCCGGGGCGACGACGACGACGACCTCCCACGACCTCCCACGAACGACCTGTGAGCTAATTTAGTCCTCTTCGTCGAGTCGTAAGACGACAAAACCACGATAGAATTGCACGTCTCACGGACCTGGCCTTATCGCCGTGCCTTCACATACACGGGACGAGAACCCTTGTAGTAGTTCATAGTCCTCCGTACCGGCACGAATTATCTGCCCCAAAGACGATCAAGAGTGGTTGTATCGGCACACGGCTGCAACAAAAGCACCATGGCACGAGAAAGGGGTGGCGGGCGGCGGGTGTGATCCATGGCTGAGTCCGCGGCACTTCAGGGGCTCCAGCCTCGGTCGGAGGGGGGGCGCCGGTTCGTCTCAGGCCCCGGGCCTGGCCTCCGCTTCGGGCCACGTTCGCGCACGTTGAAGGGCCGTCGACAATGACAGGTGCCATCCGTACTCCCATACCCCATACAAGAAGACTACTTTGTGGCTGTGAATCAAAGACTCTGCGCAATACTTACTATTAACCAGTTCTGAAAAAAAGGGGTATCTACACAGCGTGATAGTCCCTTTTGGGTCCCCAGCCCATGCGATGCGGCAATAGTGAAATGTGATGAGTTTTCGATGGGCGTTCATACCGCCGCCAATCATGGTCGAGAAACGCATTCGTCTCAAGACGGTCTCAGCCTCACCGGCCGAGGGAGAAAGCCGTTTCACTCTAGCACATTCATGCCCCTGACTTCGAGATTTTCTTACAAGCGTGCTGGGGGTATATCATCGCAGTGTCGCTTCATGGGCACTCGTGTCTCTCTGTCCCATCTTCAACCCGTATTACCCTTCCCCCGTCCAAGGCTGCATTAGTATTCGTTGTGAGGCTGCGCCTTTCCCCCACGTCGTACTTCCATTTAGTCCTGTATACACCCGGGGAGATAAGATAATCTCAATCTTGCACAATGTGGTCACCCAGCCAAATCACTCGAACGGCTTCCAGCCATTCCGTGGCACTGTCGATAGGGTCAATAGCGTCGTCCGCCTCCAGTCAGAATTCGCTGTACTTGCCGCATTCCACGTCGAGCCCCGACACCAACTATAGTGACCGCGACAATGACGGCGAAAGCATCCTGTCCGCCTACCAGGATGAGAAACCACAGCCTCAACCTCCGCAACAGCTTCAACCCGTGGCCTTCAGCCTTGATGAGATGCCACTTTGGAACCCCAGGAAAAGGGCCCTTACCTTGAATTCCAGAGAGCATTTCATGGTGGCCGCGAAGCAGCACGACGCCGTCCACCAGACGCTCGAGATGCAGAGAAAACGCAGCGAGTCAGTTACCTCGGATGATACTCATGCTACCCTCGCTGAAGAGGAAGACGCCCACGACGTGGAAATGGACCTGAAGACCCCGACTGTCGCTCGGCACCGTCTCCCCACCGAAGAGGCCCGCAGTCTCGATACAGCCGGACCCATGTCGCACTTGCTACACTCCCTCCTCCTCCGCGTCGCCGATGTCGAACGTGCTCAACCCACCGTCATGGCCGACGACTACGCGACATTGCAAAAGCGCATGGCTGAGCTGGAACGAGAAAACCAAACGATTCTCAAGTCCCACAACGACCTCCTTGCCCTCCGCAACGACGATCTCATGAACCTGATCAAAGTCCGCGACCTGCTCGCCGAGGAGAGGCGCGAACACGCCGCCATCCGCAAACTCCGCGACGACGACCTCGAAAACGTGCTCGTGTTGCGGGAGAAATTGGCCAAAGCCACTTGGTCCGGAAAAATGCAGATCGCGATCTCGCAGCCTCAGGAGAGGCGGTCGTTCCTAGGTGGGGGTTCGATGACGCCGGTCCTCCCACACCGGATCTCGAGATCTGATTCAGATGACCTGTGGCAGCAGGCCAAGACGGCCGCGATGGAGCAGCGAGTCTTGGAGCTGGAGAAGGCCAATGCCAGTCTAAAAGCTGCCCAGCCTGCTGCCACCAGTAAAGCCCCGGAGAGCGATCAACTGATGAGTCGCGTGGAGAACATGTTCGAGGACAGCTTGAGGCAGAGGGAGAGGATGGCGACCAGAGTGCAGCAACTCAGGTCGGAGAAAGATGGACTTCAGAAGGAGCTCGCAAATTTAGAAGACCGGAACAGCGAGTTGGAAGCGCTTGTCGAGAGGCTGAAGAGAGGTGCGCATGTGGATGTGGGACACTGAAACGAGCAAGGAAAGGGCTCAGTGACGAACAATACAAGACAGCAACATGATTAAGCGTGGCGTTTGGGGGAACACACTTATGTTAGATATACCATATACCTTGACGGATTGAGGATTCCAGTAACAACCCACTGTAACATTAGACCCGACTTTGTCACGGCTGACCCGTCGTCGCTTCTCGCTCAAGGTTCTGAGAGCCGCAAGGATCAAACTTTCCACCGCTGGTGGGTTAGAAGCATATTTTGGTGTGCAGCTCGACTCGACGATGTATCAGGAGCTTTCGACGGTGATAAAAGTCATCAACAGACCCTTGCTGCCTTCCGCGGGAGAAACTTCATCCTTGACACTAGTCGATGGGCACACCGCTTGGTGATCGGCAGGGACCGAGCCTTCGTTCTTCGCGATGATAGGATCGAAGTGTCGCTCCGATGAACCTTGCCAGCTATTCCGTTGTAAACTTTGGAGACGTAATTGCGCAAGTGACTATCACCTAACTATGATCCGGATCGAGTTCGCATTCACGGGCATGTCGACATCTTCGCTCAGGCCCGAACTCGAGGAAGCTTCAATGCCATGTGTAAGGAATCGCACACTCTTTTACTCCCACATGCTTGAGATTCCGCAGTCGCACTCCGTTTCAGTGACTCTCTTGCTCAGCTTGCTTCAGGAAACCGCCTCCGGGAGGGGGAGAACAGCCGTGCCTTGTGGCCGGAATCACAATTTCGGAACAATAACAAAGTTGCGAGAAGGTTCAATGCGCCCCTCCGAGCCCCTCGCCTTCAGTTGTTTCATGGCTGATGTCAGGCGTTTGACAGCCAACCGAACAAGGCGCGTGATTTCGTGGGGCTTCTCGAAGAGCTTCGAATGGATAGAAAGGGATGGCACATAGCAAAGCAGGCGGGCGATGCGACACGACGGAGATTGTTGAACTCTCCAAGGTGAGGCCAGGGTGAAGCCAGGGTGAGGCCAGGGTGAGGCCAAGGTGAGGCTTCTCTGCAAAAGCAAGTGGGGTGGTGGGGTCCGTGGTAGCTTTCGCGGCAGGTGGGATTCCGACGGGCGCAAAGGACGCCGCGTCCGCTGGGCGACGTGTGGCTGCTGCGCTTTCCCAGTCCTGGCCGGAACAGCAAACTGTGCCGTGGGTTATCCCCTTCAGACTGGAACTAACGAGACAGCTAGGTCGACCAGGTTATCTGGCGAGCATCCGCGGTGGCCTTGACTCATTCAGGACTCCCAAGTGGCCCAGGGGAACTGCGTCGGCTCGCGACGAGGTGGGCTGCTGCAATGCATTGTTCGAAATGTGTTGACCGCCTTATTGCGAGCCATGGTGAGGGACGTGAGGCACAAAGATTGCAGGATAAGAAAAGAGAAGCGATGGACGATAGGTAGTTACCCAGTACAGCAACGTAGTCTGATGTTCGCAGTCGAGCAAATGCTTAACGAGGGGTTGCCTCGCGGGGCTCTACGAGGCCAAGGTCTCATGATAATTGTTCCTTGGTAAAGGTCGCAATTCCGTGCACTCACTAGAGATTGCAGTCGGATTCGCAAGCTTTGAGATACATCAAGCCTGATTCTTGTGCTTGACAACCCCAACTTGTAATGCCGTAGCAGCTGTTTGTCAAGGTCGATGACTCGTCGTAGGCTTGTCAGGAGAACTTGCTCTCATGAAACTTTTCTTTTGGGTTCAAATTGTTTCTGACGACAAGACCTGGCTCCGTTATCCACCCGGTCCACCACACTGGATGTGGGCTTGCACGAGGATGGTCCCCGGAAGATGGGAATTGCTTGCGCGGAAGGAGGGGTCGCATTTCCTAGCTCTGAGCATAAGAGTCCCGCAGCACCAGCAAATCGACACTATCGAGCGACTCTGTCTGACGGCGGCGCCGTCGTCGGACATGCAGAGAAACAAGAGCAGCCTCCGCTGTCAGACACAAACCGACCGGTTCAGGCGAGGTTTCCCGTTCTCTTTTGGGACCAGGGAGCTGCAAGCTGCATGGAAGAATGCAGGAACAGGAGTAGAGCGAGATTCTAAATGCTGACGATCCCACGTTGTTCTTACCCAACCCTCTGCTTGGTGCCACGATTGCCCTTTAACACGTCGAGCCCCGTGTTAGCAACGGATACATGGTTCTGATTCGGCCATGTGGCTTGCCTGCGTTCACCGCAGAGACATCGAAAGCAAGTAACTGCGTTTGTAGATGACCCAATGAAGGGTCAGCACAAATGGTCAAATCGCCGTGAGTGGGAGCTTCATCTTCGGGCGTCACGCTGCATCGAGGACCAACGGCGCGAACGTGGGTACGGTCCGAAGCTGTGTGACGGTGAGATTCGGGCATGGCTGGTGAATATGGAGGAGGCTGGGGAACAACTACGGGTAGTAGGGCAGTGTCACGTTCAAGACCAAGGATATCCTCCATCCAGTGCTGCGCTCTGTCGTGGTGATCAGTGGCCACCTTTCGTGATGACGATTGCAAGTCGGCGCCTGCTCTCAGGCATATCGCTCCCGCTGAAGTGTCCCGTGACGACGCATCGGACGGAGATGGCTCAACTTTGGTTCATTTCTTCGTGCCATCTACAGTATGTGTTCACGGTGATAGTCATGTGTAGACATGAGGAGCGAGCTCGTCCCAGAGCAGAAATCAACTCTGCCATCCGTGAAAAATTGATAAATTTCGTACCCAGGGGCCATAAGATCGTGGGCTGGTCAAGCACTGACAGGTGGACTAAGTTCCCATCACGTTAGAGGCACGCCAGTCTGGTGGTTGCAAGCTGCCGGAAGGATGTTGATGGGTGTCCTGGTGGGAACTCGGCATGGAGGGGACCTCTTCTCTTCTCGAAGCGGTGGCACTGGAAGTGGTGGAAGGATGGCCCGGTAGACCCGCTCCCCTAAAGTAGCTCGCCAGGCATAACGGCAACGCGGGTCCGTTCTGGGTGCTCGGGTTGCCCCTCAGCCAGTGATCACTTGGTCTCGGTGGTAATTCTCAGGGGCTCCAGGGTTCTCGGAGGGGAGGGCAACCCAGCGCGATTATGGCTGAGAGGGATGCCTAGGAATCTTTGAGCGCCTCTCTCTCGCAGCGCCCTCGGCCTCCCCTCTGTGTTTCTCTCCCTCCTTTCCTCCCTCCTTTTGCCCCTCCTTCGTTTTGATTTTCTCTTCATCGCACACATCCTTCACGGCCCCGTGTTGTAACAACACCCTCGTCGCCTGTCGCAATTCACCATATTCACGGATATTGGGGCTTCACCTGCAGCCACGGCTGATACTCGATCTGGACTTCACGCATGCCCACGTGATCCACTTTTGCCTGCGGTTTTCGCCAATCGAGGCTCGGAGACGCACCCATCGTTCACCGCGCGGACAAGCCAACGAGCCAGCGATCCAGCCAGCGAGTCGAGTTGCAGCAAGCCCACACTGCCAGCTGCAATCTTTGGTCAAACTGTTTCCCTCTCACCTCTCTAATCGCCCTGCGCTGATCTCCCACGGAATGGTCACGTCGACATCAACACCTCTACACCAACTCATTTTCGAGCGAAAGGCTTGCGCCTGGTTGGAGGGCTTGTAGTACTCATTTGACTCCCACCATGGCCCAATCTGACGCCACTGCCGCTGAGGCTGCCCACGTCGCAGCGACGGCGAACACGAACACCCCGAAAAAGGCTGCTTCGGCGCCTGAAAAGAAGTACAAGTGCCAATACTGCAATCGAGCCTTCAGTCGCAGCGAACATCGGAGCCGACACGAGCGATCGCGTAAGTCCATCTTCCTACTTTTTCCCCGTCTATTATTGCGACCGACGTGGGGCAATAGGGGAGACTCAACCCCGCCATCAACCATAAAACACCTGGCTAACCCTTCGTCCCTTGACAGATACCAAGGAGCGGCCCTTCAAATGCCAGAAATGTCGCAGCACCTTCGTTCGCCGAGATCTGCTCCTACGCCACGATCGAACCGTACACGCAAAGGATGGCGGTGTGCCGCTTCAGTCTGAAGGCCGGCAGAAGAAATCAAGTACAACATCAGGGACAGGTAAAGGTGCAGGCGCAGAGACAAAGGCGACGCCCTCATCGGCGGCTGCTCCGTCGAAGCCCTCCATCAGCATCGATCCTGGCACGTTGGAGCAGATAGAGGCAAGCAGCGATGGTATGCTCGACCTTGAAACTGCCGCCATGTTGATGACAGACTTCCAACACAAGGCGGCAGCAGCAGCGAACGGCCATCTGAACAACGGCGAAGGATCCATCCCTGGCTACTCCCCAGACCGCAGCTCGCTTCTCGAATCGTCCGACTACCTCACTGGCACCAACAGCTTGCCGCACATGCCTTGGGACAGCTTCATGCCCCAAGGACCCTCGGACCAAAAAGCGCATTCCATGTCGAGCATGTCGTCGCAAGACAATTTGTCGCAGGCGCCCTACGTCCACATGGGATCGATACAGCCGCACCAGTCGCAACTCCCACCGATTATGGAGCGCAACCACTCGCTCACGGCCTCACTCCCTTCCGCCTTCCCTGGACTGGCAGACACGTTCCCTGTCTCTGGGACCCCCACTCCTAACGCGCTCTCGCCGTTCCCTTCGATGACTGGTCCTGTGTCACCAGTGAATTACCGCAAGTCGCCTGGCCCGGCGCAACCCCTTTCCCTACCCAAAGCTCCCCAAATTAGCAACGAAGACGAGAGAGCTATCATTGCTAACCAGTTAGTTGGGGACATTGCCCTTCCCTCATTGCCCTCCATCAACCTCTACCTTACTACTTACTTCAACCTCTTCCATCATCATCTCCCCTTCCTCCACCCGGTCAGCTTCCGCCCCGAGACCACCGAGCCAGCGCTTCTCCTTGCCATACTCTCCATCGGAGCCCTGTACAACTTCGATCAGGAACAGGCCTATCTTTTGCACCACGGGTCCAAGAAACTTGTGAACCAGTTCCTTCAGAACAAGGACAACTTCGACTCGAGGAAATGCCCGCTGTGGACGATGCAGAGCACGCTTTTGAACATGGTCTTTGAAAGCTGGAGTGGCGGTTCCCAGGGTCTCGAATGGGCGTGCTCGATCAAAAGTCTGCTTGCTAACGTGAGTATCTTGACATCGCTTTGTTTGGATGCGCTGACCCTCATAGATGGTTGCTGGCAATAAATACGAACTCAAGCTTCGAATTGATGCCCGGGCAGGAGCTCCGCCCACACACGAAGAGTGGGTCACCGAAGAGGGATGTCGACGAACATACTACGCTGTCTACATCTTCTTCGGTATGCTCACCTTGACTTACAACCACACGCCAGCCATCAGCTTCAATGAATTTGACTCACTGCCTCTGCCTTCATCCGAGTCTTTGTGGAACATTGAACCTAGCGACGAAGATTCCTGGCAAGACATCATTGCAGCATCACCGACCATTACCGTCCGCGAAGCCCATGACAGCCTTTTCCAGGGAGACGCCGCTCGGTACAGCGCTTTCGCGACACGGGTTATGATCAATGCCTTGTTCTTGGAAGTCTGGAATCTCAGGAGAAGCTTCGAATCGTTGCAAGACGTCGTTCTGGAATGGAAGATTCGAATCGCCCTCGAAACCTGGGAGCGATCACTCGACCTCTGCGAACCAGAGACCATTGTTGTACCCTTGAGCACGCCACATAAGAGCCATCCACTAATCTTCAACTCAATGGCTGTTTACCGGAACACAAGAGCTTTCCTTGAAGTGGACCTTAAGAATGTCCAGGAGGCTTTGCGATACCACAATTCGTACGAGATCGCCAATGCCATGACACAGTCCCGAGACGCCGTCAAGAGAACCAAGGAAATGATCAAGGTCATCGAGCAATGTTACGAATGCATTGAGATCGTCGCTATGCAAGGCGTCAACTGGGTCACCAAGACATCATCAACGAATTGGAGCATCGAACATCCCCTCTGTGGTCTTGACCTCATCACCATATTGAGCTTGTGGCTGTATCGCATTGAGCACGACGACCAGGAGGCCACGGACGAGGAACTGTCAATGTACATGAAAGTGCGCGGCTTGTTTGATGACGATGCCGTGGACTCGAATGGATCTCGCTTGAGCTCCATGGTGGCCCGAGTCTGGGGTTCAATGCTCGACGGAGTCGTCGTCTGGGGGTGAGTTCGAATTGCAAGTTCTGTGTCGGCAAAGCTAACTTCTGCACAGCATCTCGAGAACCATGGGCGAATCGTTCAAGCTGCATTCCCAAGCACTGGTCGGCTACGTGGACGAAATCAATATGGACTCCATGACTGGCATGCCCCAGGTGTCGGACCAGACATTGATGGGCATGGAAACAGCATACTAAATTTCCTTTGTAACACACTCCTCTCATATTTCTGCATGGCGAATCGGCGGCCTCACTGGAAGATCACGGCGTTCACGAGCATGGCGGTTGCGCTCAGCCTTTTCGGCTTTCGACTCTTTCCCCGAAGTCTTGCTTTCAGCACATCCCACGGCCGCAACACTCATACCTAACCCCGGTCAGAACGACGGGGTAATTTGGACCATTTTCCTTGTCACCTACTCGACGCGATCTTCCCACAACCACGCAACATACAACCTAATCTTCTCACTTGATACCTTGTGCGCTTATCCAATGCAAGACTTCGGCTCTTTCCTTATTTGACGACTCTTTTCTGCTCGAGCACAACAACGTGCTCCGGGCAGCTCTCAACACCGCCAGCAGGGTTGTCCTGGCGTTTCATGACCATTCTACTCATTGCAACCTTTTCAACTTGAGACTAAGAAACGGCCGATGTGTGTTTGAGTCTTTCGACTCTTCTGTATACTAGCTGAAATGGATGGTTTGGGAGCGGGACGGCTGGGTGGATGTGGGAGGGATATGTTTGATAGTTCTTCCAAGCAGAACCCAGGCTATCTGCCGCAATATGCCATGGCCTGGCAACGCGTGGTCATGCGTGCGATGGTGCACGGTCCAGCCCAGGGCGAGCAGAGCGAGCTAGGCTGAATCTGTGAAGAAACAAGAAGAACCCTTTACTTAATGATATGCATAACATTTACCGAAGCTTTCGTCTGTCACTGTCGCTTGTGATCATTGGACCATCTCTGACACATCAGAGGGTAATACTCTGGACGGGGCTACCGTGATACGGTATATGCCCACCGAGCATCTTCCTCTGTGCGATCACGTACCAGGTTGCAGGAAGGTAGGTAAGTAAGTGGGTAGGCAGGTAGGTAGGTGGGTAGGCGGGACAGTGTCAAAACATTATGAAAATGCCAATCTCAGCAGTAGGAAATACCTGGTACTGTAAGTGGCCTTGATGGTACTCTTGTCCAGTACTCTGTAATTTATGCATTACTATCCTGCAATTCTGTAAAAGCCAGCCGACTTCCTGGCCTGACAGGGCGGTTTATGATGCGTGAGTGTCGTGTCTGTCTGAATGTGGCGCCGTCATGGTACATACATCTGTGGTATATAGTGTATCGGGGGAGATTGCTGGCTGTGTACAGAGTACAGAGTACGACTTGGTCGATCAAATCAATCAGTCAGTCCGTCAATCAAGGTAACTCAACCTAGTCAAAGAGCCCTTGAATAAATGCTCTTCCGCTATATACTGACCTAGATAGTATTGTATCTGGGACATAGCTAGCTGTATACGACTTTGTTGATCAATCAATGTAACCCAACCTAATCAAAAAGGGCTCTAGATAAATGCTCTTCCGCTATAACATAGCGCCTTCCGGAAGGGTCTGGAGCAACAGCCGGCTTGGTCCGCGAGTCGTCGGAGGAGAAAATCCATACTTTTTGAACGCGGCTGGTCGAAATAGACAATGGGTCCCACCTTCCTGTCCGGCGGCCTTGGTCTTACGCAACTGATCCGCTGGTGGACGAATGTGCTGCTGGGACAGTCTGGTATAGAGGTACCGCGCAAAATTAACAAAGTCGGGAGGACATTGGGCTGACCCTGCCAGAAACAGGAGATGCTCTCCCCTGGGTATGTCGGTTAACCCTTTGCAAGCACTTTGGGTCCATTCCAAGTTCACATGAGGGTTTCCGAACCGACAAATGCTGAAGTTGATTGTCGAGCCTGGAGAGTCACTTGGGAACCAAGAGTCACCATGTTCCAGGACTGTGGCGAGCATTTCCGCATCCGCAATGGACTCCGCGAAACAGGATGACACGGTGCGCCAAAACAGGGATGGGATATCCACATAGTAATCGACTTGAACCACGCCCTTTACACCTTCTTCGCAGAGACCGAGGAGCACGAAGACGCGGTCGCGAATATCGGCACACTTTGACTGTCCAAAAGTCGCAAGAAGTTCGCTCAACTTGAATTGCTGTTTCCTCTCCCGAAACTTGTATTGTTCCAAGACCATGACTCTTCCTCTGCACCGGTTGAATCACTCCTTGACAGCCTCGTCGCATTGCTGTAATACATCCTCCACCACGCGGAGATAAGGCTGTTTGCGATGGAGGATAAGCCAGCTACTCCAAGGGATTTTCTGATTGTCGTACTTCAACAGAAGCTTCTTCGCCAGTATCACTTCTTGTACAATCCAAATGCGGTCCCAGTAATCATTTTCACAGAGAGCAAGTAGGGATTCCAATTCTCCTGGTGCCTGTACGCTGGGAGAGTGGCTGCCTAATTGTTCGAGAGCCTTCTTCTGGCCTTCGTCTCCAGTGCCGAGCCAGACAATGACTCGCTGAGCTTAGCTATAGATCACGGCCGTGTTCCGGACTTGATGGCTTGGGATAGGTGTCAGCGACATGACGAGGCTGGAGTCCAAGTTTGACCTCTGGGGTAAGAACGGCTAGGCACCGAGAAGGACAACTTACTTGCGCTCTAGTATATCCGCTTGATCGATACGGAGAGCATCGATCCATATCTGTGGAGATCTGGACGAAGCCGTCGTTTGCAGCCTACGCTTCCAGAAAGGCCCGGAGATTGGAGAGGGCGTTGAATAGCGCTCCGTTGGTTTCGATGACATGGCGAGGCTGATCCTTATCGGCCGGTCCCCAGCGAAAGGAGAGATAAATATTGGTAACCAGAGCTCGTGGTAGAGTGCTTTAAGTGACATTGAATCCTCCCCTGAGGAGAAAGATCCGGCGACACTTCGAGCAGCCGGATTGAGCGCTGAGAGAGATCCAAAGGAGTGTGTTGGAAACAGCTTGATGTCTCATTTTGTGTGTCTGCTGGATTGATGTTATAGCCCGCACGGGACTGAATTGTGCTCCCGAAGCCGCAGATCCTTGAGGACGACCATTGATATGTGGCGCATTTGAAAGGTGTTTGCTGTCAGATTTTGATTCCGAGAGGCCCTGCGACAGATATATCAATACGCCATGGAGCGCAAGATAGTTGTGGTCAGCCAGACGACGTCTACGGCAGTGGTTGGGTTTGATTGGCGCTTCTGGTGCAGGACCAAAGATCCCTGTCCGTATGGAATGCATCGAAAGGGTATTAAATCACGGATGGAGGCGCTGCAGGCTGTGAAGCTTCCATGCGTTCAGCGCTCAGAACCTTTGTCGTAGACCAGTCCAAGACTCAAGATGCATGCTTCGACAAGGCGTATTCATAAAACACTTCAGTTTTCCGTTGCTGAGAGCGCCAGAAGCCAGCACCACCGACTGCCACGACTCGAGGGCGTTCGTGAGATCGACCGTCCGGTGCCTAGGAGCTTGACGCCGATGTTATACTGCAACAACCCCGTTGAAGTCCAGAGAAGCCCACCATTTTCTTCTCAAAGCCCGACTCACCATAGTTAGACCATCTACAGCGCCGTTTTCTCGATCCCTTGTTTGCAGGAATTCGCACACTGCGTTGTCAGCGTCGCCTTCCGCGTCATAGTAGAAGATGCCTGGGACACTGTCTGGGGAGTCGAACATCTGCCAGGAGCGATACTCGGGCGGCAGTGGTGGGAAGCTGCGCCTGGCCTCGTCTTCCTTGAGATCCTGGACTTCCGGAAGCGACGATGAGTTCCGCTTCCGGAGATCTTCTGGGTCAGAGCACATATTCAACTCGCCCGACACGAACGAGACTTGTTGCTTTGTCCACGCGCGGGGGATTCTTTTCTGCTCGTAAATGGATACGGCTTCCGGTATTGTGATCGTGCCGCGGACCACTTCACTGACGGCGCGGCCCAGAAAGACCCCGTCTTCAATAGCTGTCGCTGCGCCTTGACCGACGTGATTCTGCATGCAGTGGGCGGCATCTCCCAACAGAACGACGTTGCGGAACTCGTTCGACCACCGTTCCATGAAGGGCATGATCAGGAGAGGCCACCGTTGCGTGTAATTGACCAGTCTGATGATGGATTGAATGGCGGGGCTGTAGTCCTTGTAGTATCCCCTAAACTCATCAATGTCGACTTCCTCCGTCTTCTCCACGTAGTAGTCTTTGCAAAAGGATGTGACAACATTGAGCTCCTTGCCACCCGAGAGCGGGTAGGTCATGATGTAGCCGTTCGGACCCGTCCACATATCCATGGTGTTGGTAAGCACAGACGCGGCTTCTGGAGCTTTAGCTCTGATCTCGTCGTAGGTGAGGACGCCCCTGTACGCGGCGACTTTTGACGGCGCTTGTGGCTTGACGTCTGGGAAGAGGCGTTGTCGGATGGTCGATTTGATGCCATCGCAGCCGACCACCAGATCAAATGTGTAAGAAGCACCACAGGCTGTGGTAACCGTTGCTGACCTTTCCGCGTACTCGAGCTCTTCCACTCGCGCTCCCACGACGATGTCAACACCATGGCGACGGGCAGACTCGGTGAAACCAGCATGCAGATGATCTCGCCGAGCAATCAAGTGTGGGAAACCGGCAATTTTGTGAACTCGCTTGGGATCGACTCTGGTGACGACCTCTCCGTCGACTCCCCATGTCCGTACCTCATCCACTTGGACCAAGTTGTCGCCGATGATCTCGTCGACGCCCCATCGGATGAGGTATTTCGATATGTTCGAGAAGATCTGAATGCCTGCCCCTTTCTCACCTAGTTCAGTGGCGCTTTCGAGAATGGTGACGTTGGCGCCGCCTCGACGCAGCGCAATGGCCGCAGCAAGTCCTCCCATGCCGGCACCAATGATTCCTACATGGACAGGGACTGGAGTCATCCTGAAGGCGTGCAGAAGCTCAGAGTATCGGCTGGTGCCCCGCCCCGAGTGACTGGCTGCCTTCGCAACCAATTTATCTATCTTATGCTGTCCTCTGGCGCCAGAAACAAAGAACCTGTGGCAAACAGGTGTATGGTTTGTCACATTTACAATTGATCAGCGTGGTGCTTGGCTTAGGCTGCAATCTCACAGATGGCGGCTGAGATGAAGCAACGACGGATATCGACACCGACTGCGGAGAGAATCTTGGTGGAGGTTGCATTCTCGTCGATCTGGTGGCCTAACGTAAACTCACTGGTTGGTCTCGAGCGTGTATGTCACCCAGGCGTATGTACAGTGGTCCTGAGTAATGCGTGTGTTCTCGGACATAGGCGACTGGCCGTCCAAGCCACAACTACGGAGTACATACCGTGTACTGAACACTGCGGGAATTCTACGCCGAAAACAGAACGTCTCAGATATTCCTAGGAGAGTGACCGGCAAGGAGATGTTGCGGGCGACGCCCTGGATGGGCTCGACGTTATTCGTACTGTGTAGGTGATAATCTTTACACCATCCTTTGCTACAGTAAGACGAGTTTGCATGCGGCAGCTGCCCGTCCGAATGCTTCTTGTTCCCCGTGAAAGGCCTCGTGTAGACGTACGAATATGCTCGTTTAGTCTTATCAGTAGCACACGAGCAATGCCCCAGTTCAGCACGAGTGTACCCCGTACATCAAGAGGTGGTCAAGAGCTCGAACACGGACAAAGGCATGTCTCCCGTCCTCTTGAATCATGTCATGGCTTGACTAGGCGAAGTCAATTCCGAGACACGGCGCACGACTCTGCCCCGAGATACACATCCAGAGTACACCGCTGTTAGATTGGGAGTAGCTCAGGCGAACGCGTCGTCTTTGTTGACCCTGAAACCGCGACCAAGACGTGCTCCGCGCCGTTGTCTTCCAGCCCTCTTGGCCCGTGTCTTGTGAAATACCTGGAATGAGGGGTAGTGACGAGCACCAAAGCCGACCTCGAGCAGAAGGGCAGGGCAGTCCCGGGCCTCCTTGGTGGCCTCGGTGGTGTGATGCTGATGCCCGGGGTGAGGTTACGGGCTCGCCTAGAGCTAAAGTAAGCTGAGGGACTGGGTGCTCCGAATGTCACACAGCAGCCCCCGAGGCGGCACAGGCGAGCCAGCAAAAGCCCGTCGTGGCCCTTGTGCAATACATAGCACTGCATCTGGGGCATCTCGTCATGTTCCCGTGTTTAGGTATCTGTCCTTGCTGTGCTCGTAGAAAATAGGACGGCCGAGAGAGACGTCCTCGCAGCCTTCGGTCATCCAACGTGCTGATATGCGTTTCATCCATCCCACGCTCACCAGACATTCGCTTGTGTCCACCAACAACTGCGTGCAGATAGCCGCTAGCGAGGCCTGTCCGGTCAGCCTATGGCCCTGGCAGTTTTGGGAACGCTTCTGATGGTGCTGGGGATTGTGCCCCTCTCAAGGCTTGCGGGCCTCCAATCGGGCGCCCATGTCGACCAGTCTCTCCACTCCCTTTCCTCTCACAATCCACAGACGGGATAGATCAAAAGCGCAGTACTTGTGCTACAGACCGCAAACCGCCGTCTTTCACACTTGAGAATCGCATACCTGCCCTTCCACCGCGAGCCAGACGACGTGCCGAGCTTCCAGTATTGTAACCTACCGCTGACCTTTGCTTGTGCGTTCCGCGTCGATGACCCTCTCTTGGTCCGCCACCGCATCGCCCATCCGTGTCGCAGCGCTCGAATATGCGGAGCCTGTCTGCCCTGCTGCGCTTTGACAGGCAACATCTCGTCCTTCAGTGCCCGCTCCAGCATCGGCCAAAGACGGTGACATGTCCACCTCGCGCCGGGTAGCACAAGATCCGTCGTTGCAAGGGCCCTCAGCCAAATCAGGCTCTGTCCTTGCCGCCGCCTTTCAGTACACAGAGCCGAGCCGACCGTCGCGCCCCATGTCTTCCAACCTCCATCACGGTGGCATGAGCAGCCTCTCGCCGCGCCGGCGTGCCCAACAGGCCGCCATGAGCAGCTATGTGGCCAGCACCGACGTCCCTCCGCCTCCCCCACCCATCTTCGTCCGCGCCTTGTACAACTACGAAGCCGACGACCACACAAGCTTGAGCTTCCGACAAGGCGACATCATCCAGGTATTGACGCAGTTGGAGAGTGGCTGGTGGGATGGAGTGATCAACGATGTCCGGGGCTGGTTCCCGAGCAACTATACCGTAGAGATCACCAGTATGGACGAGCTGAGCGAGGCAGGTCTCGCCGGCCCGGACGGAAGTGAGACTGGTTCAGGGACCGAGGAGGACTATGACGAAGAGGAGGAAGACTCGGACGTGCACACTCAAGATGAGGATTCGGATCTGCCGATCGAGGGAGGACATAGCCAGAGCCAGGAGGAGGCTGCGTTCTGGGTCCCTCAGGCGACTCCGGACGGCAGACTTTTCTATTTCAACACCTTGACTGGTGTCAGCACCATGGAATTGCCCTTAGAGACACCCTCCAGTGCCGATGAGACAGGGCCGCGTGATCGCAATCATTTTCATGTGCCTGAGCAGACTAGACCGCCTCCAGAGATGATGGCTGGAGGGTTCGGCAACGAGGAGGACTATGATGGGTCTGCGTCAGAGGCCGACGGCGAGCAATCATTTATTTCTTCACACAAGAAAGGGTCCGGTTCGACGACCTTTGGCAGCATCTCAACCTCCACTTCCATGGATTCCATCAGCGGCACGGCTGTCAGGCAGCCGGGCAATCAATCAGTCAATTCTCTCACATCCACATTCGGACAGGCAAGCATCTCCATGGCAATCCCTCCCCTGCGGCCGACCGACACTTCCTTTATTGCCGGAGTGCCGCCCCGATTGTCAAAATCACCGACGCCACGGTTTTTCCTGGAAGACGCCGGGGCCGCTTCCGTAACGTGGAACAGCTTGGTGGACAACATGCAAACCGCCATCGAGGCATACCGGCATGCGATTCGGACACATGCACGAGCCGAGTACGTGCGAAGAGCAGAGGACATTTCCGACCATCTGCGCATGTTGCTTGCCGCAGGATCAGGCACAACAGACAACCACTCGGGCAATCCCTCCATCATCTCGTCGAACAAGGCGCTCTACCCTCATTTCCGAGAGATGATGTCAAAATTCTCAAAACTCGTCCTGTCCTCCCACATTGCCGCCGCCGAATGGGCGGGCCCGGATGCGCTGACGAAATGTCTACAAGAGGCCGAGGGGGTGATGAATGGCGTGTACGGCTACGTCGAGGTTGCAAGGCAGCAGAGAGGAGAAGAAATACCGCGATTGGTGCCCGGCTTCATCTTGGGCAGCACCGTCGGCGGACATTGGCGGGACAACAACATCGACAACCAGACAAAGTTGGACGAGGTTTCGTTCATGGACTCCAGCGATGAGTCGCTGTCTCGCCCTTCAGAACCGCTCGATGCAAATCTCCTGCGTCGTATCGAAGAAGCCAAGAAGAACCTGTCGGCTGCAATCCGTCGTCTGGAAGAGAACCTGGTCCTGAACGAGAAGATTGTGACGCCCGCGCGGCAATCCGCGATCGGAGACGCCTTGTGCCAAGCTGCTGGCGCGATATTGGAACAGTTCCGACCCTGGATCAGTAACGTCGAGTCTATCGATCTATCTGCGCTGGGAAATGTGTTTCAAAAACCGTCATTGGTCGACTTTGGTTCTCAGAAGCAGAGAGCTTACGACTCAATCGGCGAATTGGTGGCAACATGCCAGGCTGTTACCATGCCGCTTCCAGACGAGTGGGCAGAAGTGCGTGGCGAGTCTTTGGATACTCGAATCAATAACGTCCGGATGGCTTGCAAACAGCTGGATACTCACGTGTCCAATTTGGGATACGCACTCGAGCTCTTGCTTCCTGCAACCACTCTCAACCCATCAGTGCCGACCGACAAGCGGGAGAAACGCGTGACAGATGGGGGCGAAACATATCAAACACACCATCTTCGAGCCGACTCCAGGCATGGAGCCAACCTACGGCCAGCGTTGGGAGACCTAGGTCAGTCGAAGTCATACACTCTCGGCGAAGATCCAGCAGATAAAATGCGTCGCCCGGGGACAAAGGACAAGGCGAGACAATTCTTTGGGCAGATACCGCCAAACCTGAGTCAGCTGAAGACGAATATTGACCCGAGCTTCCCTGCGGAAGAAGTGCCATGGTATCTGCAACTTGACCATGCAGGCGAAATCACTTATGACACCAAGAACGATCCTCCTCAAGTCAAGAGCGGGACGCTTACTGGGCTTGTCGAGCAACTTACCCGCCATGACCGGCCAGATACGACTTTTACAACTACCTTCTTGCTCACTTATCGTTCTTTTACAACCGCTGCAGAGCTATTCGAGCTTCTGGTAAGACGCTTCAACCTCCAGCCGCCTGCGGGCCTCACGCGCGACGAGCATTCCATCTGGGAAGAGCACAAACAAAAACCCGCCAGATTCCGAGTGCTGAACATCATGAAAACCTGGCTGGAGCAGTACTGGATGGAGCACGACGATGCTCAAAGTCAGGCGTTGCTTGAAAGAATGCTCGCATTTGCAAAGAGCACCTACACAACGACGAAGATTCCGTTGGCGAAGGCATTGACGGCCACCGCCGAACAGCGACTGAAAGGAGGAGAGGCATTGTCCAAGAAGCTCGTCTTGACGTTGACAAACTCCGCGCCGCCGCCTATTCTGCCCAAGAACATGAAGAAGCTGAAATTCCTTGACATTGACGCCAAGGAGTTCGCGAGACAGCTGACCATCATGGAGTCGAAGCTATATGGCAAGATCAAACCTGTTGAATGTCTGGCGAAGACGTGGGAGAGGAAGGGCAACTCGGACACCAGTGACACGGCCCCGAATGTGAAGGCTCTCATCTACCACTCTAACAAGCTGACGCATTGGGTTTCGGCCATGATTCTGTCACAGACTGAGGTTAAGAAGAGAGTGGTTATCATCAAGCATTTTGTGCAGATCGCCGAGGTGAGTTTGATCGTTTCTGGATGCCTCGCTCGAAAACTGACACAGACAGCAATGTCGCGGGTTGAACAACTTTTCTTCGGTGACCGCTATCATCTCGGCGCTCGGCACCTCTCATATCGTCCGCCTGGGTCGAACGTGGCAGGCCGTCAACCCGAAGACAAATGCCATGCTCGAAGGGATGCGCAACTTGATAGCATCGGGGAAGAACTTTCTCCAATATCGAGAAACACTGCGAGTGGCGACTCCTCCGTGCATTCCCTTCTTGGGCGTCTATCTGACGGATTTGACTTTTATCGAGGACGGTATCCCATCACACATCAAGGGTACGAATTTGATCAACTTCGCCAAACGAACCAAAACCGCCGAAGTCATTCGGGACATCCAGCAGTATCAGAACGTGCCCTACGCGCTCAACCCGGTACCGGAACTGCAGGAGTGGATTGCAGAAAACATGAGGAATGCGGGCACGTCGGACGACGACATGTTCGCACAAAGTCTCAAGATCGAACCACGGGAGCGAGAAGAGGAGAAAATTACGAGACTTCTATCTGAGTCAGGATTCCTGTGAGACGATGGCTGGGTGCTTTTGTCCGGAACAGAAGTTTCTCGGTACTGAGAACGTGCAAGGAGCTAATAACGCACGAGCAATGCGTATGACCCGGGTTCGTCGCGTCCCAGATGCCGGCGCTCACGTACTTTGGATGAGCCCTATCTACTTGGCGTCCGTCTCGAGGTTCAGGAAGGGAAGCATCCGGCGTTACGAAGAAAGTTATCTGAAGGGAGCTACGAGGAGCTATGGGCAGCTATGAGGAGCTATGGAAGCTATGAGCCTATGTCATGTCTCGCAAGTGTGCGTTTGATTTCCTCCCGAGAGATCTCGTGCGCTTTCCAGCTGGGAGACCTCAGCAGTGGCTATAAAGGAGACATGCTGAGAACATATACGTGGAATGACCGTTTTCCGTGGCCGTGGAATTGGATATAGAGTGGGTGGCTGCTTCGTCATGAGGACAAGTCGCGCAATAGTGGTATTGTAGGAAGCAAGCATATCAAGGCTTTCGACGCCGTCGGCTTCGCCTCTTCGATGACCGCCGCCTGGCCTGACGGCAGCTTCACCGCAGCTTTTCGGCTGTTGCACCGTCCACGGCCGTTGCTCGCCATTTAGCCGACCGAGTCTCCAACGAAACCTGAGTCTCACAACCTCTTTACTCATATTGTGACGGTGTCCACATCCTGATCTCCTTTCTTATTCTCTTGTGCCTTCCGTACATGCCGCCCTCTCTTTCTTCGATCCTCCCGAGACTCCCACGCAGTGTCCTCGCCGCTGCCACCGTTCGGGTCCCTTTGACGACTTCCCCGCACCCTTTCCTCCCACTCTCCCTTTCACGCCGAAGCAACCAACATATCTGGAGAACGATCCGCAAGATGTCCTCTCTCAATGCGATGGGCAAGCGCCTCTCCGGCAAGACCATCCTCGTGACCGGCGCCTCCTCTGGCATTGGCCGCTCCATCGCCCAAGAGTTCGCCCGCACGTCGCCGCAGAACCTCAAGATCATCCTCACGGCGCGGCGGATTGACACGTTAAAACAAGTCGCATCTGATATACAGAAAGAGGTCGGCGACGGAGTAAAAGTGCTGCCTGTGAAACTGGACATTTCGAACCCCCGGGAAGTCGCCGACTTCGTGCCTAACCTGCCCGAGGAGTGGAGGGACATCGACGTCCTGGTGAACAATGCCGGGCTGGTCAAGGGTGTGGATAAAGCACCCGACATCAAGGCGGAGGACATGGAGATCATGTTTGCCACCAATGTCACCGGGCTGATCAACATGACTCAGGCTATTTTGCCGATCATGAAGGCCAAGAAAGGTGACAATGGCGAGGATGTTGGTGGGCGGGGCGACATCATTATGATTGGCAGCATTGCAGGACGTGAAGGGTACCCTGGAGGAAGTATTTACTGTGCCACCAAGGCCGCTGTCAGGACGTTCACGGACAGCTTGAGGCGGGAGTATATCGCCTCGAGGATCAGGATAATCGAGGTTGATCCGGGCCAGGTTGAGACGGTAGGTCCATGGTCGTCCCCCGACTCCAACAGTCGAACCGCACTCTTCCCGAATGCATGTGTTGTATCTCATGCAGGCGGATGACTGACATCTTTGGTAGGAGTTCTCCGTCGTCCGCTTCTACGGGGACAAGTCCAAGGCGGACGCCGTCTACAAGGGAGTCGAGCCCTTGACGCCAGATGACATTGCCGAGGTGGTCGTGTTTGCCGCTGGAAGGAGGGAAAACGTGGTCCTCGCGGACTCGTTAATCTTTCCGAACCACCAGGTGAGTCACTTGAGTTCTGTTGATCTGTGAAGCTGGCCTGCCGCGCAAAGGCGTGCTGTCTGGTGTCGTGCTGAGATACGAGAGATATATCCAAGCGTGTGGTATGTCATGGCTAACAGATGTCATTCAGGCTTCTGCTACGGTCATGCACCGAAAATCGTAAGGTACTTTTCCTTCACAGCCTTGTGAAAGACGAGCGCTGAAGGTAGGCACCTAGAGCGCCAGACCAATCCGGTGCCGTCAAACAAGATCGGGTAGCTTCGAGACTGTGAATTTCACGCTCACGATAAGCTACCAGGAAGGCCGTGACTATACCAAGCGAAAGCGGAGGCCGAACAGTCCTTTCACCACAAATCAAAGACCATAGAGCCGCGAATGCAGAATACATATAACGTGACTTCTTTCGGACCAAGGACAAGCTTGAAGCTCTCCTCCCGACTCCTGATACCCAGAGCCACGCCCCTAGTTCCCTGCGCTTGCCCTTTCTTCAGCCCACTTCAGCCCAGCCCCATCCAACATACTCCACACGCGTCTGATTTTGCCAGCCTCAAGGCGATAGAAGACATGCTCATAGAATGTCTCCTCCTGCCCCGGGGTCGGTCGGAACGCCAGGCTGATCCGAACTGCGAGGTGGCCGAACCCTTCCTGGTCCCCGTCGGGCTCCACGACAATCCTCTCGATATTGAAGCTCAAATCCGAGAATGACGCCTGAGCGTCGGTGATGTTCTTGGCATAATCAGCCACAGACAGTGGCGGGGAGTCGTTGTGGACCACGCCCTCATGGACAAACGGATCTAGAGCGCCGGGTTTGCATCCGTCGTTGATGGCGGAGATGTAGTCGAGGTAGTGCTGTCGGAGGTCCATTTCAAGCCCGAGACTGGTACAACAGGCAGATTGTAGGCGGAAACGGTATCGAGTCGATAACTTACACGGAGGCTGAAGGGTTTGCAGGGACGTGCTCCTCGTTCAGCCTGGGCTCTCGTGATATGGTTAGATTAATATCGGTCTCTCTGTTCGTGGCACGGATGAGACAAATTTATAGAATTACACCCTACGATTGGTGCGACGCTCAAGGTAGGCGCGGCGTAACAACGACCCCTTCCCAGGTTGTGGTGTAAGTTCTGGAGTTCTTGGTGGAGCGCGACCGAACAGTCATCGGCAGCTAAGATTATTGATAGGCCAGGGCGTAAAGAGAGTCGGCCATATCAAGGCGTGCAGCATGGATGAATGATTTCGGCTTGTGGCAGCTGGTGGAACCATCAGGACTGCCAGCTCAATTGCGTCATGGCCTATGTGCCCCGCTCAACGGAGCACGGAGAACCATTCATACATATGCGCAAATTGGCCTGCCGCAATTATGCCGACTCCATCATCTCTCCGTGCTTTGTGCAACGCCCAGCGCCGGCGGATTCTTTGAGGACGCACCTAGACATACACTGCCAGAGAAGCCAGCATGATCGCGCCTTGATGTGTCAATAGCCCTGCCCTACGATCCCAACCAATCGACACCTCATGCCACCCCGGAGGACTCCCTACCGCCGACCTATATCCAGCGTTGTCCATGACCTCTTCGTTGAGTGATGGAGACCCTCTTCAGTCGCCAAATCACCTGTCCTCTACGTCGATACCGACCCTCGAGGTGCCCAAGTCAAGATCACCCGCGAGAAATGAATCACCCGAGACTTCCACCACGAGTCTCCCTCTCCGCACATCGAGTCCGCCCGCCTTAGGCTCTCGGACGAGCACTCTTTCCGGAGCGCTATCCCGCTCCAGTTCTCCCAACGGGAGACTGTCGTTATCATTCTCACGGTTCGGACGTTCGCAAACGCATAGTCCACTGGGGAATCCGTCAGAGACATATGACGACACGAGATCGCTCATTGTGCGGGCCTTTTCACCCACGGTCGCAATCTACGCTTCCCCAGAAGTCGACGAACTCGCGACCCGGAAGGGTGTGAAGAAAGGTTTCTTGGGCCTGGTCCGGCCTTTCGGCGATAGGATCAACGGCAAGGTCGTGGTGCGAGACAGTACAGGCGCAAGTCGAGCGTGGGAAGACTTCGGCGTCCATTTCGCGGACCTCGGCAAGCTGGCCACAGATGGCGCATCCTCACAGACAGAGTCCGACGCCACAGAGAAGGTGGAGGAGTTGATGGAACACTATGTGGGTGAAGGCTTCAACGAGGCAGAAGACGTGCCAGGACGGGGTGAGGCGTCGCCCTTTTACCGGCTGTTCCTGGGCCGACTCTTGTGCTCCCAATCCATGAGCGCGCACGAGTCGTTTCGACATCCGGTCGGGGCTGTCATCGCCATCAGTTCAGCCACGAACCAGCCGATCGAGACCCTCCGCACTCTTTATCAGCAGTCAGCATCGGGGTCACGAGCGTTGCCTGCTTACGCGAATCCGGAATATCTGAGATACTATGTCCTCGTGCACGACGAAGACCGAGATGACTTCGCCAAGTCTTCCGCCCTCTTCGACCAGATGAAGCGCCATTTTGGCCTCCACTGCCACCTTCTCCGGCTGAGGTCGGCCTCGTGCACGCAGTCCGACGACGACGCTGAAGAACTTCCTACCAGTGAATGGCTTTCGGCGGATGAGCAGCTCGCCCTATTGGACGACACGGCAGACCTCATCGACCTGGACACGTCCACATCACCGTACATCTTCTCTTCGGACACTACGGCGCTGCGGGGATTTGTGCGCGAGCTCATCGCCCAATCTGTCATCTACCACATGGAGCAAAGAATCGCTTTGTGGAACGAGCAGATTGCCGCGAGACGCCGCGGGATTTCCGGCCGATTCATGTCGCTGTCGAAGCGATGGACAAGCATTGGTGGCTCGTCTCGAAGCTCATCTTCCACGTCGAATGTCAGTACCAGCGGCAATTATGACAGCCTGCAAGGAACATACCGATACGACGCTCCGGAGAGCCTGTTGCGGAAGCTAGCTGACTATGCATTTATGCTACGCGATTACAAACTGGCAGCCTCGACCTACGAGATACTCCGTGGAGACTACTCGAATGACAAGGCATGGAAGCACTTGGCTGGAGCGAACGAAATGTGCTGCATCGCTACACTATTGAACCCACTGACCAACAGTGGCAGTTCCAAGTTCAAGGTCGAGAATTTCGACACCATGCTGGAAACAGCGAGCTATTCGTACTTGGCCCGGTGTAATGCTCCACATTTGGCATTGCGCGCCATCTTGCTCGGGGTAGAGCTTTTGAAGGTGCGCGGACGAGCGGCGAGCGAACTGGCGGCCAAATGGGCCACGAGGAGTCTCGAGTTGAGCCTGGTCGGCAGCATCGGTCATGTCCTGGTCAGTGAGCGCGTGGCTTCTTGTCTCGCAGACCGGATCGGCATCGGTAATACCAGCTGGGGCACGCGCAAGCGGAAAGCAGCGCTGTGGAGTATCATGGCCGCAGACGAGTGGATGAAACTGGGTCGAGCAGAAATCGCCGCAGGGAAGCTTGACGAGGCGCAAGAGCTCTACGGCGAGACCCGACACAGCGAGTCGCACAAACAATTCCACGATCTGGCGGAATACCTCGAGCAACTGCGCCTCGCCGTGCGAATGAAGCTCGGCGAAGCGCGGAAAAGAGGATTCAGTGGTGCCACGCGACGACTTGAGCTCGAAGGGCCGGTCGAGTCGTCAGTCGATGTCGAGGACGAAACTGTCGAGGAGATGAACTCGTTGGAGAAAACCGACAGCAGGGGCCGGAGGAGGAGCAGTCTCTTGGGAGGAGGAGGTGGTGGTGGCGCCGGAGCGGGCGGAGTGAGTCTAATAGAGCCTCTCACTCCGTTGAGTCCAGCTCGACTGGGTCGACCGGACAAGTTCTTGCAGGACGATGACTTTGAATGAACACTGTAGTAACCCTATTTTAGTCCCGGGCTCTCAGCATCACCGCGGCATGGCGGCGTCTTGGAATTCATGGCGGCGGCGTCGTATTCATGGCATACCCGACCCGGAGATTTTATGTTCAACACAAAGCGTACGGAGTAGGGTGCCGTGGTTCCAGAGGGACAGTCTCTAAAACCCGCTCACGCCAGCCATAACGCCTCATAAACCGTTTCACGGCGACGGCGTTGAGAACTGCAGCCCTCGGAGATCGGGTGTCGCTAGAGGAAATCTCGAATGGCAGAAAAGCCCTGCCCTGCTCTGCCCTGGCTCATATTCTGCAGGATCCCCATGCGACCGAGACATGCAAGGCATGCCGAGTCAAAAACCGACAGCGTTGACGACTGGCAACTGGTCATATCTGACAAGAAGATGTGTGCAAGGTCGCAACATGCTACATACCAGGTATTGACACCACTGAGCGGGCGGACAGGCAGGGCCTGGAACGAAAGGATCGGTCTGGAGAGCTAGGCCACAGCCAGAGCTCATTTGTACGGAGTACTTGTGATGAATCTACTCCGTACTACAGCCTGTCCTTGAAGTCGTCTGATGAAACACGGGTTGTGGTCCCCTGCCGCTCTATGCAGCCAATATAGTAATGCACAGGAGATACTCTCAATCGCGTGGAACATAGGGTGCAAACAGGTTAGCAACGTTCCAATGCTTTAAAGAGAACGTCACTGCTTATACCTGGCATTAATATAGTTTTAGTGCAAAGTTTAACAGGCGCATTCAAGGATAGACTGTGGGATAGGGGTGGCAACTCGTTCATGTTCCCTTTGGAAGTAATGCAATGAATGGACTTGAAGTGTGTATGAGTTTACTGCCTCGAAAAATTGCCGGCGCGTTGTCTGCGTAGAGTCTACCCGATAGTAGAGTGTGGTCTGTAGAGTGTGGTCTGTAGAGTGTGGTCTGTAGAGTGTGGTCTGTAGAGTGTGGTCTGTAGAGTCGCACTGATTTGGTCTCAACACCTACACGCAGGGTATCGTTAGATCGGTAGTGGTCGTAGCTTGAAAGTAGCATCTTTGGCAACCTCGTGGCATATCAGATCGAGATCCGGGCATGAGCAACGAGTGATCCTCTGGAGGGAGTTGCCATGGACGGCTGGCACATTTCTGCCAAACCGGGCGGAAGTCTGTTCCCAATCCCGATATCTGATAGCGTCAAATCTTCCGGACTTGATCTCCTTCCGATATCTAGGTCCCTCCCACCACGGTCGTCAACAGGACAAGGAGCTGCTGTCTGGGGCCAACAATCTGGAAAGACCCGTCTAGCTGCAGTGTATGAGGTAGAGAGGCATCATCTTGAGGACTGTTGCTGATACCTACACAGTACTCGCCTTCCGTAGCCCGAGGCTACCTGGGATGCAACAATAAGGATTGCTGATGTTCCCTAGTCGACCCTTCACGCATAGAAAGCTGCACTGCAGACCTGCCTAGATTTCGTGTTGCCATTGAGAGTGCAGCCTCTTGCTTGCTTTGCTGCCATGGAATGGGCGGTGGACCCATCCTCCCCAAATCACCCCTGCTTGGTACTGGATTTATACGTCGGCAGACGCCGGTCAGCATTTCCCAGTGAGCATGTAAGCAGTCATCTCCTCTCCGTCAGTTGAGGCACCAGGAGAGGCACGGCTGACGAGTCCCCCAGCTTGACACGAATGCCGAGCGAAGAGGAGGAAGGCATGTCTTATGGAGTCGTCCCGTTGCACTGTGCCGGTGGCCATGACTGCCGTCTTAATGAATCCGTTGGGCCGTTACTACAGCGAGGGACCGACTCTGGACTTGTCGATATCGGCCAAGGGTTTAAACCGGCTTTTCGAGTAGCAGCTGCTTTATCGTTGGAGTAGAAGTGCAGACTGTAGCCTTTTATACAACTTAAGCTGCTTCATTGGTAGATTCTAAATCCAGACACATAATCCCGAGTTGATAGACGAAAGCCGTTCACATGGCTGCCACAACTATCCGTGAACTCCATTAACGCGTAACGCGTCGGCTGAACACGCTAACGGCTAGCGCGAAATCTAGCTCATTGTCGATTGTCGGTTGATTGTCGTCACAGCCTTATTGACAATGAGGTGTGCCGCCTTGTTCAGTTGCCGTCCGCCCTCCATTCTTCCCCCTCGAATTGCGACACCACCATGCCCGAGCAAGATGAATTTACCGACAGCACAGACTGGCTTCCCACGCCGCTCGCCGCCCTTGCCCCGCTTGACTCGTCCCTGCGCTGTCAAGTCTGCAAGGACTTCTTCACCACGCCCATGATGACGAGCTGTTCGCACACTTTCTGCAGCCTGTGTATACGACGGTACCTGTCGCAGGAAGGCCGATGTCCCGCATGCAGGGAATCTGATCAGGAGATCAAACTGCGGAGGAATTGGGCCGTGGAGGAGTTGGTCGCGAATTTCACGGCGGCTCGGAAAGGTATCTTGACCTTTGCCACTGCTGCCACCGTCGTCGAGGAAGCCCAGCAGCAGCAACAGCAGCAGCAGCGAGATGGGGCAGAGGAGCAGAGACCCAGCAAGAGGCGGAAGGTGGATGTGGCGCCCGCAACAACAAACGGCCTGGGTAGGCGAAGTACTCGGAGTCAGAGTCGGAAGAGCCAACAACATGCACCCGTCCCAGCGGCGGCACAAGAAGTCATCATTGGTGACAGCGAAGATGATGAAGAGGGGAGTGTGTTTGAGGATCCAGAGGACAAAATCCAAAGCCCACATTTTGCTCCTGCCAATGGCACCACACAGTCCCACGAAGGCCTAGTCGAATGTCCCTGTTGCGGCCGGCGCGTGAAAGAGGCACTCATAAACTCCCATCTCGACCGGTGCATACAAGGCGACAGCTCTACACCCATCGATACCGGTGCCTCCTCATCTTCTCCCGCCCCGTCCAACGGTCGCCCGGGCCAAGTCGCCCCACCAGGCACGATCGCCTACTCTCAACGAAAGCCCGCGCTGCAGACCGAACGGCTACCATTCATCAATTATTCCCTCTTCAGCGATGCTAAGCTCCGGCAAAAGCTGAAGGAACTCGGCATTCCTAACCATGGCTCCAAGGACCTCATGCGCCGACGGCACACCGAGTGGGTGAACCTGTGGAACGCGAACTGCGACTCCACCACCCCTGACAGTAAACGCCATTTGCTACGGGAACTCAAGGTATGGGAGGATACCCTGGGCCGTCAATTGGAAAGACCGACCACAAACACGGGCTTCATGGCCAAGGACTTTGATCGCGGCACACATCTCCGCGCTCAGAAGGGCAATTTCGACGACCTGATCAGGCAGGCTAGAGAGAGGGCGAAACTCAATGCTGCGCAACGGTCAGAGGAGAAGGACACGACTTCCACGGTCGAGGACGAGACGACGACGCCCGAAGCGATCTCAGATACACGAATCGAGCCGGTCAATCTCAGGCCGCCTCAACCTCACCATCCTTCCGAGTCAGACGCAACGTATCCACACCGGACAGCCGACCAAGGGACCACCGCGGAATTGGGCATTGAAAACGCAACTGCAAGGCCCACGGATGAGGCTCGAACAGATCTGCCGGACGGCGGTGCTGTAGAGCCGGAAATCGATACCTCCACGCCACAATCTTTGCGCGACCCTTCGGCAGAACCATCAGCTCTCCAGAATGGAATGAGTACTGCGCCACGGACGCCTTCCAGACGCTTCTTCGTCTAAATGTGGGCGAGTGGTTGATGACCATGCATGGAATGAGATCCTAGATATCATGACTACATGGTTGATGCGTTGGTTCGTTACCGTGTCTGTGTCTGTGTATATATGTACTTGAAGATCACGACCAATCCCGAGTCAGTCAGTACACACAGTGTGTGGTACTGTACGTACCGCTTCTATACAGTGCACTCGTACCTATAGTCCAAGTCGCGAGCCATGAACACATGTTTATGAATCACGACTTTATAATTGTGATATCATCCGCCTTGGCTGGGTCATTTGGCATGATCTGTGACCATGCTGTAGTATAGTATAGTATAGTCCGTAATTCATGCACGATAACGCAAGCAATTATAACGCAAGCGAGTCGTGGCGTTTGTGTAGTAATCTGTACTCCGTATGCCCTACGACTTCCTAGACCGATGATGAGGTAGTGCAATGACGGCAACGGAACATAAGTACGGAGTACACAGTAAAACAATTGTTCTAGTGTAATATCATCAGGGTGGTCCAGGGCAGTGCAGTGCAGTACGGTGTAGTCAACTTGGACGCCGGCTTGCGGTACAGTAGGTCCAAGGCAAGAATTCACTCGCGCAGTCCTTGCTCACATTGTATAGGTAGGTTGAAGACACGGATGCATGCTTGAGATTTGCCTTTCTGCCTGCTTGCTTGCTAACTTGATACTGAATCCGAAACTCCACATCAGGAGCATCAGGACGCTTCTTGAGCGACGGGCTGCCTGTGACTCTCCTCCTGCTCCTGCTCCTGCTCCCTCTCCTTCACCCTGCCTGGAGCGTCGTTCCTGGTCCGTAGATCGTCGATATCCAATGTGCGCATCTTCTCGATACTCGATGATAGATTGTCGTTGACTTTCTCCTGTTCCTGCTCCTGCTGCTTCCGTTGCTGTTCTCGCTCCCGCTCTTGCTCTCGGCGTACCTGCTCCAACGCTTCCAATTGCTGTAATTTCTCCCGCGTCTTCTCCTCCTGCACCTTTTGCGCTTTCTCCCGCTCTTCCTGCTCCATTTGCTCCAATTCGTTGTCTACGTCCGCCTCGTCAAGCAGAGCCTTCTGGTCCACGGCGCCCGGCTCGCTTAGTACATTGCTCACTTCATCGACCTTGCTGACTTCGTCTCTCAGACTGTCGAGAACATCCTCGACGCGCTCCACGCCCCCGATCTTCGCGTTCAACGTCTTTAGAGCACTGGCGCTGGATTCCATGACCGCGAGGATCTCGACCTGCGAGACGGCCGACTCGACCTTTGTGTAGATTTCCTCGAGCTGCGCTAGATTGTCCAGTCGGCTTTGAAGCGTCCGGTCCGCAAGTCTCTTGCTCCGCAGCGCCGACAGCGCCGAAGCTTTGTTGCCCATCTTGACGGCCTGCGCGGCCTGGGTCTGCAGGCCCACGACGCGCGCGGAAAGTGTCGTCGTCTGTCGCCGCAGACTCTCCATTAGTGATTTCAGCGACGCGATCGACCGATCTTCTTGCGTGATTGGTTCCGGGCCTGTGGACGACGCCGGGGCCTTAAATTTCACGACCTCGGCATCGTAGCTGAGGAGCTGTTTATCGCGCGATAGATAGCGTAGTAGGACCTGAAGATCTGTGTCCGATATCGATGTGCCTTCGTCCTCACCCTGACCCCGGCTCTTCGCCAGTAGGACGCCGACTTCTTGTGCAAATGCTTCCCGACTCATCACCCGGTCCGTCAGCGCGGACCCCATCCCCGTAATAAGAGGCTGTAATCGATTCGAGACCTCCTCTAACGCCGGCACAACAACCAGTGTCCCCGGCCTAAGTTTCCCGCTGCTGCTGCTGCTGCCGCCTACTGTGTAACTCCCACTCCCGAACTCCAGTCCCACGGTCCGCAATCCCCATCTCAACACCGCCCGCGGGCTGGGGACCCAACTGCGCGCATATATTGACTTCTCAGCACCCAGGAACTCGGACCCATCAATAAACACCCCCCGCGCGACAGCGTCGTCGAGCACACAGCCCAAGTGGTTAGGCGGACCGTACGTGGGACTGGCGAGTGCATCGAGCAGCGCGTCCCCCGTGCGCAGGACAAGCGTGTTTCGATCCGGGGACAGTCGACCAGCTAGGGCCAAGCGGGTGAGAGCGGCGGTCCAGGCCGTGGCGTTGGCCGCGTATCCCTCCGGGTTGGACTTTTTCTGCACGGCCAGGTCCGAGTAGAGTGACGGCAGGCGTGTGGGGCGGAAGAGAGGTTCGTGGGCAACGAGGTAGTCGAGGTGGGGAGAGGGCATCGTTGTAATCAGTCAGTAGATGGTGGAGTTTGTGGCCGTGGCTGTGGCTGTCTACATGTACACGTACGGTAGAAGCCGTGTTGACGTTGACTTTGACGTCGACGGTAGACAACCTTTCCCAATGTCACTTCACTAAATCACCTCGTACGCACTGCGTTCTCCGTTGCGTTACTGCGTTACTGCGTACCGAATAACTGTCACCGATTTGTTTATCGAATTACGTCATGGCAAGGCTGTGCGTTCCCCTGCAAGGCTGAGATTTCAGGACGAGCCTACTGTACCTGGTAGACGTATTAGTCGACGCGGGGTACCTCGTACTGTACAATACGAATCTGCTATATTGCGCACCACTACACGTTGGATCGCATCTGATGTCCAATAGGACTTGCGTACCCATGTGACCGAGAAGGAATGTGCAGTCCATTTTTCGGGCTCCAACGCTAGGGTAATTATACAAAGTAGAGTTGCCCCCAAGGCACCTTTACCGACTGAGCCTCCCACGAACGCTTGCATCCCGGTCTCCCTGTCCCTGTCCATGTCCCCGTCGCCGTCCATCCGAGAGGTTAGAGGCTTACATGTGCTTAGTACTCATAGCAGGAGAAGACTGACTCCGTATCTATCCCATCCAGCATCATGTTGTCATAAAGCCAATCCCGTAATAACTAACCCCAGCGCGAACGCTTCATATCAGTAATATACGTCGTCAAATCCGAAATTTTGTGACCGCCGCTTGATTCCACCGCCCTCTCTTCCAATGTTCATGTTTCTCCCCATCGTGGCGGCCATCTGACCATTCCCGTAGAGTGATCCACCGCCCATGCCGGGGTTCATTAAACTGTTCGTTCCGTTATTGTTCATGGCGTTCATTTCGATCTTCCCGGTAGTCGTCGTCGGCGGCGCCGAGGAATATGCAGTGTTGGGAAATCCTCCTGCGTAGCTTCCAGCTCCACCTCCCCCTCCGCCGTTGGCGCCTACCACTCCACTAGTCGGCCCCGTGGCCGTTGGATCATACGAATATTGCATGCCGCTGGTGAAGGACGGGGAATTGCCGTTCGTGTGGTCATTTGTACTTGACCCCGTGCCATCTGGCGTGTCGAAGAAACTGAGGTCCAGGGTCCCCCAGTCGGGTGGGTCTGAGCCCCAGTTTCCAAAGCCCATGGCGAATTGATTCTGGTCCCTGAAGATCCAATCCTGCGTTTCTTCGATCAGACTGTCCACCCCGCCAAACATCCTAGCGGCGTTCTGCTCGCCGCTGCCCGCTACCCGGTTGGAGGAATTTGCCGCGGAGGTTGCGGCCAATCGTGCTTGGTGTGCGTTCCAAGCGTCCTGCTGCGCTTTAGTCAGGTATGTCGAGGCGCGGATACGTTGAGCGTCGCGAGAAAGTTCGGCCGCCGACACAGGAGGCAATGACATTCCACTTGACGTTCGCCGAGAATCGACCGTTTCTGCAGGAGAAGGAGCCATCAGTGCCGTAAGGCCGGTATGAAACTGGGACACGGACGTATAGCGTAGTACTTGCGATTGCTGCTGCTGTTGCTGAACATTCCTTGCCATCAGATCGGGGACTGGCTGGGAAGAGATCTGCTGAGCCATATTCGCAAGAGACTCCGGCGATACCGGCGAAGGTGCGCCGGGACTAAGTCCCCACTTGACCCTGATCCTAGTATAGACCATTTCTGCTTCCTCGGGCATTTCGATACTCCATCGTTCGGCGCAAAGACGAAGAACTCTTAGCGTTCGTCGGGCGGCCGTCCAGCATTCGCCCATTTCTTCCAGGTGTTTGACCCCGTGGATGATGTCTCGTCGAGCGTTCTTATCGGGCAGATTTAACAAGTGAATGGTGCATGCCGAGTGGACGATATATATCGCGATGTTGCATATTTGTCGGAGTCCATGTGTCCTCTTGTACAGGCGGAAAAGCTTGGAGATGGCAGCTGCTCCCTGGGTACAAAACTTCCGCGGAGAGACATGTGCTGGAAGCGGCGAGGTTGTCCGGGTATATTTGAGGAACGGCCGGTACAGATGAATGTACAGTAATTGGAAGAACATGCTGCTTGTGGTCAGTTTGCTCGTTTGGGAGCCTCCCCGAGGCGAAGACTTACTGCATGAGGAGGACTTGAGGCAGTTGGCCTTCTTTCGGCTCCATCTCGGCAGGGAGACCCTGCTTCCAACCTTCGAGCCTGGTATGGAGATCACTGAGACGCTTCAGCTCTGTTTGCCGAGGCAGGGGTTTGTCCAGAAGTTGCGGATTGTAGAACGAAGTCAAGAGGTCACTGGAGATCTCGGCGAGTCTCGACAGCTGTAGTGCCACTGCCCTGGTCCGTGCCGGTTGTGCATGAGCCTGAATGATGCCAGAATCAGTGTATGGCGACCACATCTCGCTTTCCTCTGACGGGAACACGTCGGGTCTCTTGACGGTGATACTAGGCATTTGGAGCTGAGGCTGGCGTCCGAGGTAGTTTGACCAACATCTAATCTCATCAGTAACGTCGGGCCGAACCCAGGAAGACCTACTTGTCAAAGAGGAAGCAGCCCCAGAACGTGATCCGCCTCGCGTCGATGTCCTCGTCGTTCAGGCGAGAGATCTCATTCATCGGCACTGCGTCCACATTTAAGCCCAGATCACAGGCCATGCGGAAACTCATTCCACTGTATACCCAGCCTTTGCTTTCGTGGCCACACCCGGCTTCTCTGACTGACATCAATGCGAGGGCCTGGACTGTGCAGAGCTTTGCATTGGCAAACTCGTCATTCTCATAGAGAAGTCGCTTTGCCTCCTTGAAGAAGTGGTCGCCGGTGGTTCCCGAGTCGTCGGGATCTGCTCTCGCAGTAGGCCGGGACGAGAAATGGCATCCAAGCGCTAGCATTACGTTGACGAGGAGATGCGAGCAGTAATGCGATGAGGTTCCAGTCAGGAAATCCCGGTAAAAGAGCTCCTTGGCCAGTGTAGTAAAGAAGGCGTAGTGCCAGCAGAAGTACATATTCATGAAGTGGAGGATGACTTCCTTGTCTTGAGTAACAGTGGTCCATGACAGGATCGCTTCTTCTCGAGGCCGGACCACGACTTGCTGGTGGGTTGGCACACCCTGAGCGCCACGATGCTCGTACTCTTCCGACATCCAGATCAGGTTCGAGGTGCCACCGATAAATTTGACCGACCCGTCGAGCATCAAGTCGCCCATTCTCCCGGAGAGCTCGGCTTCAAACTGTGGCACGTTGGACTCGCCGGTTAATACAGGCGAATCGCCCGGTCCTCCCAGGAGGCCTTTTTCCTGGGCCTCAATGGTGGCCGCGAGTTCCTCCAGACTATCGCAGGTCCGTATCTGATGGACAACATCCATGACATCCTCCTCTTCGGCGTTGAGGATCGCCTGTATGAGTATCTGGAGGGTGGAATTCTTAGTCTTGGTCGCATCCACATCCTTCTTGTAGACGCCCTTCCGGCGGTGATCTGTATGCGGAGCATATTCGCATTCGGTCAGGTATACAGAGGCACAAGCGGCGCATTTCGGCAGGTTGCCATCACATTTGGACTTTCTTTTGCGACAGGCGATGCATGCGGTACTCACGCAACGCCTCTTTGTGGATGAACCTGCGTCCTTGTCCTTGTCCGTGCTCTTCTTCTTGCCTTTGGATGCTGGCTGCGCAACAGTCTCCAGGCTTTCGGCTGCTTCTATCGGAGGACTCGACTCTCGCTGTGATCGCTCCGCCGTCAAGTCGGCGTTCATCATCTCTCTTGGCTGAAAGCCGTCACGACGTGCTGCCTGATTGCTCGGGCCCAGTACGAGCGCATTATTGTCGCCAAATATAGCGCGACTCGCAGACGATCGCCAGAGAGAGCACCGTCAGAACGGACAGCTTGTAGACACTCGGTGGGGAAGTTTTCGCGTCACAGACGGTGTGCTGAACGAGGACTGGACAAGCGGGGAAGAGGGCCGTATGTGGAGCGATAGCGGGTGAGTGGCTGTTGAGCTTCACCCCGGCGACAGATGACGACGTCCGGATAATGCAGCAGGTAAGCAAGGTACGAGTCGCGAGGGATCGGTATTCTACAGTAGACAACGTCAGTCGAAATTGAATTGATCTTCAAATCAGCCCAGGCCAAAGACGATCGGCAGCGAGAAGACCTCGAAGCAGCAATCACCCCCACCTGTAAGGCACATCTGATTAGCAAGCCCTGAGCCGCGAGATACGGTACGAGTACGGAGGACTCCATAAGGTATGTGAGCATGCAATGAGGTTGTACCCACTTGATAATGCCCTCAGGCTCCGCCGCTACTATAAGGTACCATCGTATACTTGAGGGTGTACGGGACTTCATCCGAGTTAGATATTACTGTGTACACACGCATCGCGCTGTTGATCCACGATCCAAGAGGAGCCGTCCTTCGATATGCGATTCATAAGGCGGCAAGCATGACACAGTCTATACGAATACGAAATCAGGTTCCGCTGAAGGTGGAATACCGGAGGGTTGCATCTGAGAAAATTGGTGTAGCGGATTGTGACTCAGAAAAAGGCTCGAGACAATTCTCCTGTTACAGTAAACTGGACCGATTTTATTCATCGCCGCATGTATATCGGTGTCCATCATCTCATCTCGGTTCTCGCTAGTTCGCAGCCGACCCTTAGTGAAGACCCATCAGATGCTTGCTGTTCTCGTAGACAATGTAACTGATGCTCACTGCAGGGGCCACTTTCAAGAGATTCGGCGTCACACCCTTGAACAAGCCTTTGACTCCTTCGCCTTGTATGGTCTTGATCGTAACGTCAACAATTCCTTTGTATGTCGGCGGATGCAGTACTGTGCCCTGAGCCTGCAACCTTGTTCGGAGCAGGTTGATGGGATAGACGGCTGTCGCACTGATTGCGCCTGAGGTTGCGCCAATGACTCCGGTCGCGAAATTGCTCATCTCCACGTCCTCCTCATGACACCGATTCTTCTTCGCCTTTCGCGCAAGCACGTAATGCTTACAGTACTCGAATATGAACAAGTCGATCGCGCTGTAGGGGAACATTCCAGCAAGGCCCATGCCCAAGCCTCGATAGTACGGCGCTAGTCGACCTTGTTTCCACATCTTGCGGGCTGTTTGTACGATCAAAGCGTTGCCATGCAGGCCGCCTCCGACGGTCTCACATTGCATGCGACTAGAGTGGACATTATTAGTCTGAGAAGCCACAGTATGGGCTGGAAGCGGGCACTAGAACACTCACAATTTCAGCGTGTCTAGTGGATAGACCACGCATTGTGCCACGGCACCACCGATACCGCCCGCGAGGAATTGTGAAGTCGGATGGAGATGTTTTGCGTCTGTTCCTTCGAACTCGGCAAAGGCCTTCTTTGCCGCCTCGTAGGCGCCGAACTTGATGGCCGACTCGGGCATGACCTTGACAACGTTGAGACCGTTGCCAGCAAATAAGCTGCGCAATCCGCCAGCTGCCCACAAATCTTTGCATGCGTCGATCAACGGGCGTCCGAAATTCTTCACGGCTTGAAGTGGTGCCCCTTCTTTTGCCGCTGCAACCGCCGCCTGCTTGGGATTCGTCTGTGCGATGAGATAGACTTTCAGTCGATCTAGCGGCGCCGTCGCTGTGCGCGAGATCATTCCTGCTAGGCCGCCTGCTATGAAATAGCCTAGCGGAATAATATAGTCTGTCAGCATCGCGTCAATTAGATGAGACACGATGATATGAAGCTTCTTGCGACAGGCCACGAGACAAGGGTGAGGGTAAAGTCATCAGAGGCTTGTGAGCTCTGATGACCTGGCGATGGTGGACGGTGACGCGCTAGTCATCCATTGTCCACTATTCACAGGGATGGAGCAGGGTCCGACAGTTCTTACCGAAACCTTGAAGGGTGTCGTTGATGTGAACATCCCCTTCTTGATTGACATTCGCCGTTGCCGAATAATATGTGATCAAAGCGCCGATGTTGGCTGCACCCGCAGGCAAGAAGAGGAGGAAGTTCCTATGCGCCAGTGTCAAATGTTGTTCCAGCATTCGCTCACGCCTGGTGTTTCATCGCACCTCCACTCCTCGAAGGATATCTGTCCATCATGGTTTGTGTCCACTTCGTCGAAGAACTGATCCAATTTTGCGTTGCTTATTGTCAGGCCGGCCCTGCTGAAAGCCGCGCGAAGCTCGGCCTTGTCTAGGGCACCGCTGTGGTCCCGATCTATTGACTCGAACAGCTGCCACAGTTCATTCTCTGCATGTTCCACAAACACCCTGAACTCGTTGAACTGGATCCGACCGTCACCCGAGGTGTCGACCGCCTGGAGGACGTCGTGGAGGAGATCGTCGGCGTTCTTGAGTGGGTGATCGATCTTGCGAAGGCCCTTCTTAAGGGCAAGCAGGTCGAGTTGCCCCTCGTTGCGGGTATCTAGGTTGTTCCATAGCTCTCGGATCCGCCGATCGCGGTGTTCATACGACTCTCCGTTCATGCTACATCCGATTTGCAGTGCAGCTGGAGGCTATCTGTGAGGGAGCATGTTTGTGTGCTGGTCCTCACTCGGCAGGGTCCGGTGCTGGGTGATGGCAGGAGACGAGGGGCCCACGAGGCACTGTCCGTGAGTGCGGCGTGACAGCGACCTATCGAGGAATCAAAGGTACAGAGGAATTCTAACAGGATCAAGAGAAGCGGCAAGCTTGGGCAGGGATTAGCACGTCTGCACACCAAAGTGTACTGTGTAATTGCTGAGGTGTGCATTGGTGGCAGCCGCCAGCTTGGGTGTGACGTTGCTATGCATGTGGGGTTGCGTTGTGGCCCTTCGAGCCGAGCCAATTCAGGCAATTTAAATTCCAACCGTCAGGGCGTGTTCGGGCTTGTCGGGTTTCGGACGCAGCCTCGCGCAGCCTTGCCAAGCCCCGATCCATCTCCCGACTCGGTTCCGACGGTCGTCTCCTTTACATTTGTCTGGGAGGATGCATAGTGTGCATGGCGGCATGAGTACCTGGCCCGTCTGCATCTAATCCACATTAAGAAAGTCTCAAAATCTGCCACAACTTCCCACCAGGCGATGGCATCGTCGAGGACGCCTTCAGTATCAGCCGAGTCGTCTGCAGGGCGCCCATCTGCTCTGCGCTGGGATATACGACAAACGCACTAAAGACACTTCTGCTATCCGAGACTCACTGCCGAACAATGGCAGCCAACTACTGGGTTTCCACCCAGCGCAAGTACTGGACGGTCACGCCCGAAAAGCTCCTTGAACTACGAGACGACGTCGACAAGCTCACCGCGAAAGTCCTAGAACAGTGGCCGTACCCGGATCGAAGGCTCATGTTCATCTTCCTCAGAGACAAGATCCTCCAGTTAGGCAAAAGGCTGCAGTTTCGCCAACAATGTGTCGCCACCGCTATGGTCTACTTGCACCGGTATTTCTTGTCGACCCCTATGCAGAACGTCAACCTGTATCTGCTGGTGGCGACAGCCTTCTATCTCGCCTCCAAGACCGAAGAGTCCCCGCATCATATCCGCCTCGTCGCCGCCGAAGCACGTCAAGCATGGCCGGAATTTGTGCCCGGTGACGTATCTCGGTTGGGAGAAATGGAGTTCTGTCTCATCTCGGAAATGCGTTCACAGCTGATTGTCTGGCATCCCTACCGCTCTTTGATCGCCCTGAAGGAGAATCAAGATCTTAAGCTCAGCAACGACGAGCTAGGCTTGGCTTGGTCCATCATTAACGACAGTTACATGACCGACTTGCCGCTGACCTGCCCTCCACATGTCACCGCCATCATTGCAATGTTTCTCGCAGTCATATTCCTGCCAAGTGCCAAGGCGAATGGCACAGTGAGGTCTCTGCCGCATGATACACTTGCAAACCCTGATTCCAGCCATTTCTCATCCCTCGGAGCTGGAGGTCGTCAAACATTGTCTGGCTCGTTCAATAATGTCTTAGGGAGCCTCCAAATGTCTAATCACATGGCTGCACAAAGCAATGCAAACGTGAATGGAAAGGCATCAGCTGCCAGCCAAAACCAGAACCAGTCCGACCCTCTCCTGCAGCAACCGCTCGACAAGGAAACGGCGCTGACCTTGATGAAGGAGAACGAGAAGATAGCAAACACCATCAAGTTCCTGGTTGAGTCAGGAATTGACATCAAGCAGATGATCGAAGGGACACAAGAGATGATCAGTTTGTACGATATCTGGGAGCAGTACAACGAGAAGTCTGTCAAGGATGTCGTGGCCAGATGCCTCAAAACACGTGGTTTGGATTGCTAGGCGCATCTGAAACGGAAAGTGTTCTCCGATGCTATCACTGTCCGTTGGCATTCGGTCGACTGACCACGCCGAGCTGCTTCCGCAGGCTCAGAACCACTGCCTTGTTTTGGGCAACAGGAGCGTTCCAGTCGTTTGAAGCTAGAGTCTCAACCGGACTATCGAGGTAGAGCAAGTCGGCTGCAGTGTTACGAACCTGGAGAGAAGAAACTTAGCAAGCGGAATGGGACCGGAGCTTATACCTTACCTTGGGCCAGCGGTGGAGCAACTGACGTGTGAGCTTGTCCAACGCACGAGCTCGGTAAATATCAATAGACAACAGCCTTGAATACACATTCATCAATGATTCCATCCGTTGCATGGTTGATGACGGGCTGTGGAGTCGCTGCATGGAGCTCCAAATTTCCAAGTCGACATTGTTCGACTGGCCGAACAGCTTGGTAGAGAAAAGGTCTTCGTCGATCATAAAGCAAAGAAAGTCAAGCAATGGCAGGACCTGCCGGTCATCCTCGGTAGCCCTCAATGCAAGCTCTTCCAGGATTATAGCTGACACCCTTGCGATCGATTCTTCACCCTGGAGCGGTTCCAAAGACTGCATGTATGAGACAAATGCTGTGCTCGCAGCACGACAGGTATCTTCGCTCCCGGAAGTTGCGGACGAGATAAAGCCGAGGATGAGGTGCCTGTGCGCCCAAGGCACAGACAATAATCGCATGAGTTGCTGAAAATACGCCGCCGAAGACACATCTGCTGGGAATTGAAAGGTTCCCTGAAAGGCAGGTAAAGACGAGTCTGTCTGCAGGTAGTTCTCAAGACATTTCCAGGCCCGGAAGCGCACGTTGTTTAGCTTCTCTGCGGCGAGTTTCACCACTAGAGGCATTACTTGTCTCAAGACCGCAGCGCTCTCACCATGAGCGCTGCAGTGACCACGATAAGCGTCGACCGTCTCGAGCGTCTGAAGGCGCAAGATCGAGCCAATATCTCCTCGCTGATCATTCGTGTAGTCTGTTAGGCCTCGTTGGAGCACACTCGACAGGGTGACGGAGACTTCCGCGTGCTCTGAAAAGTCGTTTGTAAGGATGACTCCGAGAGCTTCCATGGCGTCGACTCTTGTCTCGATCTTGTAAACGCCCTCAATGATACCAATAATGTACTTTAGAATCTTCTTTCGGGTTTCATTGCTGCCCAGCCGTGCTGACAGGTGCCCATGAATCAAGCTTAGCACTTTCATGCGGCCTTTGCTAGCGAAAGCAGATGGCGGTTGCTGCTTGCTGTCCAGCCATCGCTCGATCAACTCCATGCCCGCTTCAGGTGGAAGGACTTTGAACAGCTCCACAAAGGCTTCGGCGCTTGAGCGGACAACAATGTCCTTAGTTCCAGCCACTGTGCAATGGTTGAGGACTTCAACGGCGGTTGCCGTCCAACCCTGCATGGACACCCAAGGAGGATCTGCAGAGTTTGAGCACTTACATATTTCGCGGACCAGCACAGCTACACCTTCCATCACCAATTCAATATCTGCTGTCGTGCGACCTTCGATTTTGCCAGTCAGCTTCTTAAGGTCCAGGATCAACCTTCCGTTTCCCCCCAACCAGGACGTAACGAATTGAGTATCTCCTTTCCTCATCGACTGCAGTATGGACGACAGCGCTAGGAGCAGCCCATGTCTCGCAGCCGCCGTGCTACCTATGTTCACAGCCTTGAGATCAGAAAGCCGCTTGAGTATGGCCTCAGCGAAAGTGGACGTCTTTGATAGAGGCGAGCTTTTCGTTAGTATCCGAAGAGCGCTGGCAGCCCAGCGACGCTGATTCACATCAGCAGCACGTGCACCCCGCCATTCTGTCAGCGCTTGTAGAAGAGGTCCGTGGTAGACCACATCCAAACCAGCTGCCTGCGGAGCGACTTCGGTCATAGCTCGAGACAGTCGGGCTACTGCATGGTAATCCAGAATCTGGACGACAGGGATGCCGTCAGCGATAGTATCAGGATGCCGGCCGATCAACTCTTGTAGCGCTGCGGAAGCGCCTCGTCGAATATTGCCCGAAGGGTCGAAGCAAGCCGAGACGACCAACTTAATAGCGATTAACTGCAAGACGCTTTTGCAGTCCGAATATTCATTCCTGCTCACTTCGGGAAAACTCGCAACCGGGACCATATCCAGCTCGGCAGTGCTGTATTTTCGAGCCAGTGCCCACAAACCAAAGCATGCTGCATCGCGTACACCGACTCCCCGTGAAGTTCCAACATTTGAACGCTGTTCAAACTCCAAACCCAGAATCAGCGCCTGGAGGATTTCTGACAGCATGTCAGGTGGCGGTGATCGGCGAAACAGCAGGTGGGCAAGAGTCAGCATAAGACCATGCCATCTCAGCGGATCGACCGCATTTATATTTCTCCTCATCCCTATTGTGTCAGCGCGAGCTGTATCGGTGATAGCAACAAGTCTCTGAGTGTGAGTATCCTCAAGCAGGACATTTTCTTCCAAACAGCCCAAGACGGCTTCAACAACTTCAGCAGACATGGCTGGATCGAGTTTCAGTGCGATCACACTGAGCGCTTTGGCGGCGGCCATCCTGACGGGCGTGTCATTATCGCCCAGAGCGTCAAGGAGATACTGGATACTCTCCTCTAGCATCGCATTGAGCTGATGCGGCTGGTTTGCACTGTCTCTCAAACTCAACGATAAAGCATGTGTTAAGATGGCGCGCAAGATCTTGAGAACCCACTTCCTTGCAGGGGCAGAGTCTCTGATGGATGCAAACTGATTGCGTTGGTCCAGAGCAATTTTCATGGTCGAATCGAAGAGAGCTTGTAGATATGGTGCGACTCCGCTGTCCGAACCAGAATTGGTAATACCATACAAAAGTGAGAGGAAACCAAGAGCCTGGTACGGTGTGAGGGTGGCCATGTCGGAACTCGACAGCAATTCACGGCTAGTATAGTGCACCAGCCGTGTGGACAAGTCGTTGGCTTGCATGTCCGTTCGCCAACTCAAGCGTACCAACAATATACTTGCAGCTTCACGTTCTTTGCCGGCGCCACCCAAATGCTGCAAAGCGAGGCTGATGACTTGGCCCGCTATGCCGGGCAGGCCACCCAGTTCCCCTGGCACAGCGGCGTCACGGACCCGCCCATCCTGGACCGAGATGGTGGCCAACTCGAAAGGAGCAAGCAATAGGTGGGAGAGCCATAGCAACATAATATACCGCTCTTCCCAGGTCATACCCGCCCCAGGCACGTCCCAGGCACGGAAAGTGGAAAGCATAAGCTTCAGGTACTTGGGCTCATTGTTGAGCAAACGAACAATAACTTTGTATCCTCTGACTTTGCACAACGAGTACAGAAGGCTGCATATCGCCCGGGGCAAGGGAGAGACACCGGCTGTACCTCGGCTTCGGGTCGGACCATATTGATCTTTTGATGTAGTGAGATAGCCAAGAAAGGCATCAGTGAGGAGTTGAACGAGATTTGCTAAACAGGGATCAAGGAGCTGAGGCCACTCTTGGAACCTGTCGAGCTGAAGTCGGATTAGCTACCGATCGAGAGACTTACGCTGCAGCATTCGTACCAGTAGACTCAGCTCTGTGCTTTTCGTATCGAGGACGCATCTTCGAGGAGCCCGTTCACCACGATACAACAATAATGGTAGCTTGTGCTGAAGTTCAGCAAGAAGAGTGCCCGATGCTTTGTAGAGTTTGGCGTCCAGGTCAAGCTCCGATGCATCCATGGAACCTGAAGATCTCTGTCGACGGCGAGCGACTGTGAGGGACAGAGTGAAGGAAAGGGCAGGAGAAGGTGGAGACGAAGGCCAATCACGTGAATTCGCGTTCAGACGGGCTTAATCTAGTCCTTATATGGTAAGGTCGTCCACTGCCTGACGTGTCTTAGCCAATCGAAAGCCCGACGTCAGCCTGGCCCTGAAACCGGCCTTGGTTCGCTTCCAACTTCGGCTTCACATCGTTACGAACAAAGGCAAGACCTTCAGACCGCCGGGTCCGGCAGAATCACGTCTCTCGTCTCTGCGCATGGTCAGTTCAGCAACCTCCATCATGCTCGTTGTGAATGGGATGCGGCGACTCAACCGCCCACTGTCCGAGCCCATCGCAGGGCTGTGGCCTTGACCACTCAAGTCCTTCTCGGCTCCGATTCACTTCGATCTCACCGCCGCTTCACCAGCGCCGCTTCCCTCTTTCGTCGACTCCATCAGCCGCCGCAAAATTCACAACTCGATAAGACGACTCTGACGCCATGGCCAAGTCTGTGCTCGTGTCCCCTTTCCGATACCTCGCCAATCTGGTTGCCTCTCCCAAGAGCTCTGCTTCGACTGACTCTTCCCACCTCGACCCGTCTCTGCGGCAAGACCCGTCTCCCTCTACCAAGCGCAAAGCCGATCAGGAAGAACAGTTTGGGCGGCAACCAAAAAAGCATGCAATAAGGACGGGGCACGGCACTCCCGACCCATATGAGGATGACAATGACAACCACTCCGCTTCCAGTCCAGATCTTCCGATGAAAAGGACTAGAATCGAGGCAGGGTTGGATCGCTCGCTTATGCCTCCTCCAGCGACTCCCCACGGCAAGATGAAGAATTTCCCAATACAGCGTATCAGCCCATCGACAAGGCGGGATTCCCAAGGCTGGATCCGCGATGATGATTCAACGTCGTTCGTGTCAACTGCCGTTACAAGAAAAAAGCCGGACCTAGTGGACAACGACCTGATGGAAGAAGCAAGAAGACACGCTGCTGCGATTACTCTTCCCCCGAACTCGGGCATCTGGTCACAGACCGAACGCGAGCTGTTTTTCCACCTGGCGTATCGCGGCTTCGAGCCTCTGCTGCCACAGAACTGGATGCTGGACTTCGACACCTTACCAATCAGTGTATTTGCGCATGAGGACTCACTAGATCCAGCACTGATCCAGAATGTCAGAGACAACCAGTTCAGAGCAGGACACGCCCTCCGGCGGCTTTTTGAGGCTGGACAAGATGCACGGGACAGAAGTCACGTCAGTCCTGGAGTGCGGCGAGAGAGGGTGCTGGAAAAGTCTGTGAAAAGATACCTTTACTGGGCTTTGACTGATGTCGGGCTGCGACCGAGATCGAAGACGCAATACATCCCGGTCCACGTGGTCGCCGCGAGGAGAACGGGTCATTCTACTCTACAAACACTGGAGGAAGTTGCGACCAAATTACAGAAGTTGTCAGAGAGACATCAAAGGGCCCAGAATGTCCACCCTAGCGTGGAAACACGCGGCATGAATTCGGCAGACGCAGACGAGACTCGGGTTGCGGACGATGATCCGTCCACGCCAACTCTAATTGGACTCGTCATTATATCTGCCGTGCTTGTTGTCGTCACATTGAGTCCGTTCGCCCCGCCAGCGCCAGAGTGCACCCATGGAGAAATAGCCTCTCCGGCCCCTTCTGGTCCCTCCACTCACGGAGGCACAAGCTTCAACCCCGACAGGCTTCGTATAATCGCTGAACTGGATTTCAGCCAAAAAGATCAAGATGTGTGGAATGCGCTTGGGGTGGCAATTGCGGCAATGGAGATTCGGCGGGAGGCACTGAAGGTGAACCGCGGATTCACCAACGATGATATGAGTGCAATGGACTGGGATGGCATGTCGACCCCAGGATCAAAGTTCGAGGACGACATGGGGGAAGTGAGTACGCTGTCAAGACTGCAGTTGGATGACGACCCAGACTTGTAACGACCAATGCCGGGCGAGGAGTTTGTTGCTATGAGCCTAGTCTGTTGGTTCGACTGTATTGGAATCTATAGTGAGCCTTCCGGGGTTCAGCCCGGCCCTAGCCAAATCCAAGGACATGGTGCTTGAACCAAAAGTCATGACAGCCCCCTGATCTCGTATGTCCATGTCCCGGCGTCTACAGCGTTCCGGTGCAGTACCATTGAGCTACGCTGACTGTGATGAGCAGAAGCTGTTCTGTCCTTCCACATCGACTCTTGGACCGGACACGTGGAATGTTTGGCACCAATTTCCCGTGGCCCCTTCACGCCACGAATATTTGCCGCTGGTTGAGCTCGAAACGGGGCGGTCGAAAGCGACGATGGAATTCCATCTGGCATGTTTTAGACTTCAGGTGGATGCCACATTTTACGGACACGAACGATGTACATTTGACGGTGTGTCTCGCTGGCTAAAGTCTTTGACCATTCGGTATTTCGATCTGGGGCGGATCACCAGGAAATTGTCTTCGCCAGATGGCCACGGTTCGTTGCTGCTCTAAAACAGTTGACTGGTTCGAGCTTGCAATGCAGACGATGCCGCCCTCCTCGACTTTCGAGGACGATGCTTTTATCCCAATTCTCGCGCAATGAAAGGGATCGATCGGGAGGTTTCCATACTCTCTCAAGGAGCAATGAGTCTGGTCCAGTTGGCAGAAAGAGAGATGGCCAGATTGCCACCCGTTGGTACCTCTATGCTTTGCTATCACCGCTTGAGTCACCTGGGGCAACAGTGGGAAAGACAATCCGTCAACGTGCCGAGTCTCATCCAGCGCTATGTCGGAAAGCTCAAAGGTGTTCCCAGCAGCATACTCATTTGGGGGTGGCAAGCTGTTGCAATACAGGTAAACCCTGCCTCGGGGGTCAACACCGTCTATGTTTGAGGCCCATGTCTAGCCTAGCCCTCGGTCCAGGTGAACTGTGCAGGAGCGACATTGTCTTGAAGCTGTTTGGTTGCAGTGTTCCTTTGATCCTCAGACAACGCACAGCCACTTAACAGTTCGCCATCTACTCTGTAGCACCCTGGCACCGAAAAACTGGTGCATGTATCCTTGGCATGGATGCATGGCGCCGGTTTCAAGAATGAAGGAGGAGCTTATGTGCGGATGAGGTGGAATTCACGAACATCTAAACAAGGGGAGGATCTTTCCATGCGCCAGCGCTACCAACATGCAATACATTGGCTCGAGTCGCCTTTCGTCGCCGGCAGCGCCCTAAACAACCGGAACGGCGGCTCGTCTCTCTCTCGCGAATTTCTCAACGCCAGCGGCCCAAGGCTCTCGTTCATGGGGCGTCTGTGGTGCGAACACGCAAGATGGAGAGTGATCTCAGCGCGGCGTATTCTCGCAGTTACCTGCCCTTCCTTGCAGCGACAGCTTCACCGTCCGCCCTATCGAGGATTTGGCTAAAGATTGTAGCGGGGATAAAATACGCGATCCAGAATCCTGCCCATTGCACGAACGGCAAATAACCTCCCCACCCGTATTGCTCATGGATACGTGCAACAAGGGGTAAAGGTGAGGTCCACGGACTCATTAGAAGGGCGAGAACAGCGAGGAGAAGGCACGCCTGGGCGATATCCGCTCCACTGCGCCGCTTGCTGATGGTCTGAGCTGGCGCCACCAAGGGCAATGCAGAGGATACACTCCAGTGCCCACGAGCCGACTGGGTATTTCTCGTAAAGGCCGAGACCGAAGTGATATTGACCGTGCGGGTATATGGTCAAGCCCGTTGGCTCAATCACCAAAACATCCATCAGCCAGTGTATGATTGACGACGCCGCGCCGAGGATGCTTGCTTCCTTGCTGAATCCTGCGAGGTAATGGCATCGGACCCAGCCGAATATGCAAGACCAGATTATCATCATGACGATGGAATGTTCCCAGTCGATGAACTCAAACCGCGAATACATGTACGAGCCCTTTGTGGTGTCGGGGACAATTATGTCAAGTCCCAGCAGGGCGTCGACGGCACCCATATATCTAAGATCGACGATCCGCATGACGGGCCAGGCTGATATGTGCGAAGGTGACACTACCCATCTCGAACCCCGGCTGGATGGCCCGCTTCAAGGGTGTAGGCGAATCTTATCCAGTCTTTGCCGGCCCGAAATACTGATCTACGACATCAATCATGGTCTTTTCCAAGGCTTTCGTCCTTTGGCTGTAGGGAGACCATACACGGACTCTGCTCCCTGTAGCCCTTTGTGTTTGCAGCTGACAGACAGTGGCTTAGAGTACCGAGGCCTTGAGTCAGTCGACGCTTTGCAACACGAAGGTACCCGGGACAATGACGCACAAAGCATGAGAATCCATGAAGCCTTCGTCCAAGTCTCGGAGGAACTGGAGCATGGCGGACCTCTCGCGTGAGAACATGAAGCTGTCAAGGCCTGTGACGACGTAGTTCCCCCCTCAAGCTCGTGCACGAAACACTGGCGCCGGTCCGATCGAATCTCTCAAACGAACGAGCGAGCAGGTCGCGTAGTGTCGCGCCTGTTATTACCTTTCCTAGGGGGGTGGAAATAATGCCCGCGATCTCGCGGACGCCATGAGAGAGTAGATACAGCTTTCGGTCAACGAGCATGTGGCTCTACAAAAGGCCAAAGTAAAGCATTCTCGAGACGTACGGAGTATGTTAACTGGATACCCCGTCCGGGTTGTCAGGCGTTCGTTGGCATTATCCCTGATCTGGCATTATCCCTGATCCGCCATCATGGCTGCTTGGTATGACCTCGTCCCTTAGGAAGACTCGCACGAGTATGTTCAGGCCCGGAGCTTACTCCCAAGGGACTCCTCATAAGAACCTCCTCCCCGTGCTGCTCTCGCGATCTCCCTTAGCCATCCGCGTTCGCCATCCTACGCCGCTCTGTTCGGGCACAACACAGCGCATGAATATACGTCAGTGTTGCCCAACGTGCCCACCCCGTCTCACTGCACTGTGCAGCTCCATCCGCCTACACCACTACTGGACGTGTCTCGCTCCGCGCCCGACGGACCGCTCGTGGTATCCCGCGCGTTCGTGTTCCCATTCGCATTCGCGTTTCGATCCCCAGCGCTCTGAGCCCGCGCGGCCCACCCTCTCGTGGACATATCCCGGCCGGCTTTTGCCTAATTTAGTTGATGTCAGGAAAGTCGGCCTCACTCCGCGTGTGTGCACTCTGGCTTGGTCCGTCCAGACACAGACATACCTGAGTAGATTGGATGCGCGAGGCGTCGCTCTTTGTCATTGGGTTTTGCTTGGGCATCTCGAATTACTGCAAGGTGAAAGTAATGGGATGGGTGGAAGTGCGAGGAGGCAGTGAGAGTTGTTCACACGGGTTGTGCGTTCGGTTCCTTTCTCCTCTCCTCCCTTCTATTGTAGTAGATCTGTGGCAGCGTGTTGATGGTGATGCGAGTTGAGTTCGTCTGGCACTGTAGGTAGAAGGCGAGGACGCAGCGCATCGAGAACGTAAGGATTCACCCTGGCGGCTTGTAACCGCTTCAGCAAGCGCTTAGATAGCATGTCTTCCTCCCATCTTCTGGCATGGGTAACATCAACAGCTCGATCAAGACCTTTCTGCTGTTATACTAGATCATACTGGTTGCTGTAATTGATTCGACGCCCTCAAGCGTTCGTGGACGCACACAGTACCTTGCGCCATTATCATAACTTGCGCCTCGCGTGTAATACAAAGGGGCTATCCCACTCGAAGCCCTTGTGCGTTTCACACCCGCGTGCATCATCTTTTGGTCCCTGTCGTTCAGCAACTACCATATTGCACCAATATCGGCGTCAAACCTGGCGAGTTCCCGACCCTGTTCTTCGACCTCTTTTCGCGCCTTCATGCGCATGTAGAAGATGGGACAGTCCCTGCTGCTACACAGCACTTCGCTGTGCATGCTCCCCTGGCATCTTTGACACTGCGTCCACAACCTGGAGAATCGGACCTCAAGCTCGCCGACCTTGTTGATCTGTTTCGTGTACAACTCGCCAATCCGCGGACGGCAGTTCTCGCAGACTGCGCCATTCGACTCCTCTTTGCCGACGAGCGGCTTCTTGCATCCCATGCATGTCTGTGTTTTCTTTGCAAACTTCATGAGTCCGCCCACCGTAGGAGCTGCAACGGAGATGGAGCGAGTATGATCGCCAGCCAGAAGCGAATTGGCCTTTTTCTCACCCAGAATGGGCTCGAAGATCCTGCCCAAGGGATTGGCCAGTTGATTGTCTAGGTAGTATCTCGTGTCGATGGGGACATTGTTCTCCAGGACGAAGATAGGATCCTCGGAGTTCTCGTAGTTCTTCGATCCACTGGCTCCTTTCACCATCACATACGCAACGCGATCACCTAGAGCCGGCGCAGAACCAGCGTCACGCTTCCTCATTCTCTCGGCAAGTTCGACGTGGGCTTGTTTGGCAGTGTAGTCGCTCTTGCTGAGTGCTTTCGTTATAACTAGCATGCTGAGATCGATCTTGTTTTGCAAGAGGTTCGCGATCGTCTCTTTGACGTAGGATTGCGCTCCCTCGAGATCACGATCCATCAGGATCTTCTTCAAAACCGTTTCGATGACAATCTGGACAAGACGACAATTATCTCGGCGCACGGTTTCAATCCCTTTGCTGTCCATCTTGTCGTAATTTTCCGCATTCGTCCAGTATAATCCCGCATATCGCTTCTTGTTGATGAGCAGGTACGGGAAATACACCTTCTCAAACTCCAGCTTGATGGGTTTGATAAACTTGTTAGAGACGAACTCAGCAGCTTCTTGCCCTAATTCCATGGTCTTCTTCAGGTCCTTTTCTCCAAACTTGACCATGACCGAATCAGTGTCGCCATAAATGACTTGAGCATCATGCGAATATCCATTGGCGATGGTGTACTTCGCTTCCACTTCTTGCTTCGTCTTCTCGATCATTTGACGGCCATATGAGGTTGTGCTCGAGGCGATTGCAAGACAGGGAAGCTTCCCCACCGTGGCTCCGGTAATGCCATAGACTGAGTTTGCAGATACCTTCAAGGCGAGCTGACGACCGTTCAGCACCGCCTTCTTGAAAGGATCCGTTTCGACAGCAAGCTCCTTTTTCGCGCGCTTACGTGCACCCAACAACTCTTCGAGAATTTGGGTGAGGAGTCCCTTTCGAACTTTTGCTGTAGCAAAAAGATCTCCGTTGGGGGTCACGATGTAGTCTTCGTCCTTTTTGAGATTCAGCTTCTCAATGGTATTCTTGTTTAACAGTGTCGTATAGCATAAATTGTGAGCCTGGATGATAGATGGGTACAGAGAAGCGAAATCCAGCGTTGCCACTGGGACGTCGTAGTAGCCTCGAATGGGTTCAATGACTGTGGCGCCTTCGTACTGTTCGTCGGTGCCTTCGTTGCTCAGATTTGGGATAACCAATTGTTGCTCCAATGCTTTGCGGAAAAGCTGACTGATGAATTTGACCTGCTGACCACGTGCTAGGAGGTAGTTGAATGGAACTCCTGTGACTCTTGCCATTTCGGTGTAGTTGACCAGACACATGAGTTTGTCCATCAGACGCTGGGGCAGGTAAGCATCCTTCAAGCAGTAAACCGCCAACCGTCGTCGCGAGTCGGGGGTCCCATTGAATAGTTCGGTGATCATGGTATGATGGACATCTTCTTTCTGCTCACCCAAAAAATGAGCGCAGACCGAGTTGAGTGTATAGCTTCGGAGTTGATGGTCTCGTTGAACCAGCTGCAACAAGTCCAGTTGGATTCTTCCGTTCGTATTTGTAGCCTTGGTATCGCGATTACCCATCTGCTTGCTCGAAAAGTTCGTGTCCCTTGCCTGAGAGACCACGCTCCTCAGCCGGGACCAGTAAGGGAATTTCGACAGCTTGAGATGCTTCGCCCTGTCAAGGAGATAGGGGAAGTCGAAGTTTGCGATATTGTAGCCGATGATGACGTCCGGATCAACCTTCTCCAGGAAATCCCTCCAGGCCATAAGCATCTTGGCTTCCGAATCGTGCTCATAGATCTGCGTGTTTACTATCAAACTGCAAGTATCCAGCACGAAAACATTTCGTATGAAAGGTTTGGACTCTCCGTATTTCGTGACCACGTTCGCGATCTGAATGACAGGATCCATATGCGGTTCAGGAAAGACACCTTTGCGACCCGCACACTCGATGTCGAAGGATAAGATTCGGAGCGGCGCCATTTTGGCCCATTCTCCATCGTGCCCGTGTGCGATGAGATCCCGGTAATGGCAGTATGCCTCGATCTGACAGTTGGACTGCCTATCGTGCGAAGGCAGGACGTGGTACTTCTGTGGAGGAACCTCGACCCATGACATCCCAGTGACCCCAGTGTCGATCATGAAACGAAGGACGTATTGGATACTGTCAAACGTCAAAATCTTGCTCTCGACACCCTTCCACATGCCCTTGTAATTGGCGTTTCCACCTTCTATTGTGGTGCGCACTCTATTGATATACTTGGGATCTGACACGGTGATCTTCAGGTACGGGCTCTTCTGGTTCCCTTGGAAGCCGTAGAGGTTCTCGCGAAGCACCATCTGCACCGAGTGGATTGTCGGCTGATGTTGGGCCAGTTGCGTTTCAAGGTACGCCTTGTAACCCTCGATATCTGAGCGCTGGAAGTTGACCGGGGCTGCAACGTAGAGGTAGTGCAGGAAATCAGTGACGTGAAGGAGGATGGAGTGACCGGTCTGTATTATGGTTAGTCCGGCTCTGATCAAGGATATCGACCTATTCACCTCTGATACGCCAAACATCTTTAGAGTCATCTTGCCACCATGCAGGGTGCCCTCCTCGATTTCGATCTGCTGGAATGTCAAGGGATCAGTGTCCTCGTTGAAATCGTCCAAGCTGGGTCGATCCCATTGCTGGTCTCTCTCTGAGTTGTTCTCTTTCAGGCCAGTAATATCCTGGGTCATCTTCTCCAGGACCTCGGTTTCGAAGTGACTCTTGGGCTGGGACGAGCCCAGCTTTGACTTGAAGCCATGTGGACCGGTCTGCGATGAGTGGAAAGAGACACTGGGGCTGTTGCCGTTGAGTTTCCTCTTCTTTGCCGACGGCGGGGATTTGACGACATTGTGAGTATTGGTCGTGTCAGTCAACACTCTCTTCTTGGGCTTTTCAGCTACACGACCAGGCATTGTTGCAGGTGCGACGTCCGGAGACTTTGCACTACGATTGTTATGCGGACGTGGAGGACGTGGAGGGCGTGGTGTGGGTGTGGTGGGCGATGGTCCCAGACGCGGATTATTAAATGGAGTGACGTGAACGCGACGCGAAAAGCCACAGTGCATATTTCGCCCACCGTAGGAAACGCTATACCATTTGGAGTCAGCTTAGCGTCTCGCCGGCCCAGACCGCCTGCCGCCGCTAACAATTCCAGTGAGCGGCTGAAATGTTTCATGTACGTACCAAGTGCCCCTCCAAACAAAACACTCACTCAACCTTCATAACTCTCTCAGTCCACCACAGAACGCTGGCCGTGGATAAACAGCATTGGAATACAACAAACTGCGTGGAGGACACTCAGGTCAACCTTGTCCGGCGGTCGCAACTATGGCGGACGACTTGCAGGCTGAGCAGACCCCCGGGTTTAAGGTGGGGGAGAAGAAGACAATCGATGAGTACCATAAATTGGGTGAGTCCGCTGTCAAAACCACAGCATCTTCCCCGAAAAGGCGGAACACGGCTTTAGGCGTGCCTGTCAATGCCTCAGCAGGAGAAAATAAAGAGCACTACAGGCGCCTCTGACGTGACAAGGCTGGATTCTCGTTCCTTGCCACTCTCGGCTTGCGGTCTACGGAACAACTTCTGGACACGCGCATTCATTCCGACCAGCCAACTGACAACTTTTCCCGCCAGACGCAAATGACGAAGCCATGCAGCGATACAAGCAATCGCTTGGTCTTAGCGGCGGCACACCTATTGGTGATCCTAAAGACCCTCGCACATGCATCATCAAATCCCTCGCTCTGGTGAGTCGACCCTGATTTCACAGCTCAGTCACCGCCACTGACCCGGTTAAAGGAAGTCAATGGCCGACCGGACATCACCATTGATCTTACCCAACCCGGTTCTGTCGACACCTTGAGTAAACATCCGTTCACCATCAAGGAGGGCACCACATATCGGATGAAGGTCGTCTTCACCGTCAATCACGAGGTCCTCTCCGGTCTCAAGTACATCCAGTCCATCAAGCGCAAAGGTATCCGAGTCAGCAAAGACCAGGAAATGATCGGCAGCTTCGCACCCAACACGACCGACAATCCTCAATACATCAAGAGATTTGCTGAGGAGGAGGCCCCTTCAGGCATGTTGGCTCGCGGCCACTACGACGCAAGTGTCAGATTCGCCGACGACGATGATCGCACCCATCTCGAGTTCAACTGGTCATTCGATATCGCCAAGGATTGGAAATGATCGGGTTGATTGTGAAGACCAGACAATGCATCCGTCTCGATGTCCAAGTCGATGAAGTGAGCAGGGCGATGCTGCGGGAGCTGACTCGTCACAATGCAGAGTGATGCGCAGTTGAACTGAGGACGCTGAACTCGGATGGCTCTGCGGGCTGCGATGCGGACACGTTGAAGGATGTCTCTACTCGAGACAATCGCATAGCTAGAGAAAGTACTCAATGTGAGAACCTTGGCTGTCTTTCCCTTGTGTCTGTTGCTGCTGCTGCTGCTGCTGTTGTTGCTCGTTCCGATGAACATCGTTTTCTGGAGCCGCGTCAAAAATGTTGAAGTAGCGGTCGCCTGCATCGCTCACTTCCAGCACACTTGCCAAGTTTCCACAACGGTAACAGTAATTAGGAGCGCTCCAGACAGTACTGAGGCGATCGTCGTAGAGTACCTGGTATCCTTCTTGGCACAGCTGATGGGCGCGGAGGATGTGAGACATGCTGTTGACCTGGAGGAACTTTTTCACGACGTCTCCCCCGAACGTGTATCCCGCGCCTCTCGGGGACAGCGAAAACTCGTCCCGTTCAGGATCGGGGTCTGACCACACCAGATCCGCCATGGGACCTTCGTGTGGGATTTCCCGGTACCTGTCGATGATTTTGATCTGGTCGATCGAGTGTATAGATGGCGAGAGTCCGCCGTGAACACAGAATATCTGATTGTTGATGACCACGCTTAACGTGAGGAAGTCGAACATGTCTGTGAAGTAGTGCCAAACGTTGGCATTGCCGTATTTCCGCGCGCATTCCGTATAGAAGCCGTAGGACTGGGTAACGCCTCGTGATTCATGGTTGCCGCGAATGAGGTGAACGCGATGGGGGTATCGTAATTTCAAGCAAACAAGAAGGGAAATCGTCTCGACGCTGAAGAGACCACGATCCACGTAGTCGCCGAGGAAGAGGTAGTTGGTGTCTGGGCAAAACCCGCCAATCTTGAAGATCTCGAGCATGTCAAAGAACTGGCCATGTATGTCGCCGACGACCGTGACCGGTGCCGAGATGTGGACCACGTTGCTCTCTTTCATCAGCATCTCTTTCGCCTTTGCGCATATTGCCTCGATGAGGGACTCGGCCAGCAGGTTCTTTTTGTACAGTTGAGCAATGCATTGATCGAGGTCAATGCTGGCTGTAAACCCTCGTTATCAGCGATGTTATCCACGAAACTCCGTTGGTGCCATACCAGGTAGGCCAGGCATCGCGCAGTGGGAGGGCCTGTCAAGGATCGAATGGGCTGTGCGCCTGGGCGTCTACAGTCAGAACCAGTCCCTCGGACTCTAGTTATGTATCAGGCGCTGTCTCATGGTGTTCAACGCCGTAGAATGCTGCCAACGACGCACAGAAAGCTATTCAGAAATATGGCATGGGCGTGGACAGAGATATAATGAGCGTCTGCGCGCGACCCAAAAATGGAAGGGACGAAGTGGCAACGTCGACTTCTTGAGATAGTGGCAGTCTGACTGAAAAACGTGGGCGTGTTCGGCGTCCACTTCTCGGTGTCGACACGGTGTCAGGTGTTGCAAAGAGCTGAAACTGTGCGGTCCAGTACACAGTACTCCGTACCTCCGTAGCATATTCCTGTCAGACAGCTTTTTTTCTCAGGCTAGACGCGGATGTTCTTCAAAAGGAGCAAGAGGTCACGCTTCTACTCCTACTCCTCCCTGCTACGTCGCTCACATTACATACTCGACATCTCTATAATTCGTTGCCTGTTGTTGAGTGAGTCTACTTTCACTGTGATCTTCGTGAGAGATGCTTGTCTCCTGGCTGTGTGCCCCAACACCACCCTGTAAGCCAGTATTTGGTTTCCAGCTCATGCAGAGGACCGTGAAAGCTCTATCGAAATGCGATGGGCTTTTAGACAAAGAAACTCCAACACGCAGCTCAATGACGGCGTTGGGGGTAGTATAAGCGGCAAGCAGTATCAATATGCGCAATAGCCCAAGTTCCTACCTGTCAGTGACAGGCAGTTCGGTCTCTAAAAATGTCTTCTCAACCTTCGCCTTTCATCACGCATCTCTCCTCCGTTGTGACGGCCTTTACTGCCTGATGTGCTCTGTAAGGCGGTGGATAATCTGGGTTACCGGCAGCTGTACTTTGCTTGCGGCCCTCGTTTGCTCGACACGCGTATGATTCCCTCACTCCCGTCGTGTCCAGTGCTTCTGTTCTGCGAGCAAATCAAGGCAGTCTCGCGCGCAATTCCCTGAGAGATTACTCTCGCCTCCTCCCTTCGAAGGACAACATCATCAGTGCGACATTTGACTACTTTCTAGGATGCAGCACGCTCCCTACAGCACCATGGCCTCTGGGCAAGGGTGCAGCTCGACTGATTATGCAGCGACTGTATCTGGTGGGAGCCACCCCTTCACCAAGGACAACAGGACGAATGAGCGCTGGGATGGAGATAACTACTACGGCGACCATCAGAGATACTATCATGGCCAACCGGCTCAACCAGACTGGTAAGTTGAGCGGACTGCCCACTGATCAAGCTGTGGACTGACAACCAGGCACTCGGCTCCAAACTCCCCACCACCGAGACACCACGGCATTCGCATCCTAGGCGCAGCTGGGCCGGAACATGACATATGTTTCCCTGGAGGAGCTGAACGTGGGGAACACCGTCATTATGTTAGGGGTGCACGATCGGAACACCACGCACGAAATGACCTTATCCAACCCGATCATTCACGAAGAGTCCCGTCTCGCTGTTCACCTAGAGCTCGGTCAAGTTCAAACAGCGATCGGCAGGACCTCGACAGGCTGCTCAATGACCAAAGTCGCATCATCCAGAGGAAAGATGGCAAAATCAACGAGCAACAAAAACTCATCAACAAGCTCACCAGCGAAAAGAAGACCCTTGCAACTACTATCGAAGATCTAAGATTTCTCAAGGACTCCTTAACTCGGAAGCTCCATGAGAAGGACGATGAACTTCAGCGGGTGAACTATCACGATCCTGAGGGGTCACATCGTAGAGACGATCTCACTGCAGCTCAAGACAGAAAGCTACAAGATTCCAACCGCTATATCAATAACCATCTGGATCAGATCCGCAACCTTGGGGGACTGCCCGTCCCTCCACCTCGTGAGGGTTGCTGGCGCTCCTGCTCAACAGAGGATCCTTCTGGGATTGAGGAGGCGGACGGCTACGCTGATTCGGACAAATTCCTCAGTGCTCTCGACTTTCCAGACGACTCTGCTTGCTTTTCAAGGCGCAGATCTAGCCACACCTGTAGAACGAAGACTTCAAGCACTCGGCGCCACCATGGACGAGAATGACCTCATAGAATCACAGCAACCCGTCATCGTCTCAAAACATCTCCGAAATTGCAAAGACAACGAAAACAGTTCATGGTCACGGCCGGTCGCTCAGACCGTACTCTGGCCCAGAGTTAAAGACGATCCCGCCTTTGCAGATGTTGGTCATGGACCCCCAGTCACATTTGACGTGCTCTGGCATCGAATTCGGGATATCACTTCGAGCCACGTCGCAAACGACGACCAATATGATTCACATTCGTCAACGTTCGACGAGCGATATGACCCGCAAGATCATTCACCGCTTTCTCTGTCAGAAAGTGGACTGTCGAATAAGGAAGAAGAACGACTGGCCGTACCAGCGGGGTCCAATCATCTCGCGCTAGCGAGGTCTCATATGCGTCACAAGGGCCGCGGCAGACCAAGATCGCGGTCACCTGGGTATAAAAGACACCGAGATCAGAGACAAAAATACCGCCAGCGACGATATGAGGGTTCCAATCCCGGCCCGCCGTCGACCGACCGAGACCGAGATCGGCACAGATACGAGGTAGGTGAACGACCCAGAGATGTGAAAACCATGATGGATGCAGACACAGTGCGGAACATTGAAGCCAGATCTGGAAGTCGACAGCCAAATCAGAAGACACGCAAGGGGGCAAAACGCAAAGGAAAGAGAAAGCAGCAGCAGCAGCGAAAGCAGGAGGAGAAATCTGCTGGAACTGTTGATTAGCTCCTGCAGCAGCCTGCTGTTAAACCATTGCAGAAGCAGGACACTTTTACAACTTGGCTCCTCACTACGAGGAAAGCCACCAGTCTTATCAGGATGTGGTTTGAACAGAGCCATGAATCGATATGCCAGGCCAAACAGCATGCAATCATTCAGTCCAAATACCTCTATTTCACAAATACTGTACAATTTGCTCCGGCTGTAGGTGCGGGTACTTCTCCCTGACATGGTATATGGGCATCCCAAAGGTAAACCACGACCCGCCACTTTCGAACGAATGTGCTCGACACAGCAGCCTGAGCAACGCGGAGCGTTCAATGACGATTCGCCCGCTTGTCAACAAATCCTTGACGTCCACATCCTCGATGTCTTTGAGCTCGCCGTGTTCACCAATCGTGTCCATCGCTTCAAAGACTCGAGGATTGTATTTCTCAAGGGTCTTCGTGACCAAGAGGCTTCGACCGTGGCCTTGTCCCCACTGGTTCGCCTCAAAGAGATTGTTCAGGAAGCGCGCAGAATTGTCCTCCGGCAGGGTTATCTGATTGTCGAGGATGATCAACTCGTTCTTCCTGAGGCGATAACTCAGCGCGATGCGAAATGCCTGCTGATACACCTTCTCCGGAAGTTCTGTCGAGAAATCTCGGGGTTTGGGTCCGAAAGCGACGCCACCTCCTCGTCTAATAGGTGATTTTTTATCTCGGACTCGAGCGCGACCGGTCCCTTTTTGTTGGTATAGTTTGCGATTTGACCCGTGGACCTCGAACCGCCATTTCGTGGACGCAGTGCCTTGGCGGGTCATGTCGGCTTCGTAGATGACCGCGCGGTGAAGGATATCTCGGCGGAGAGGCGCGTCAAGGTATTTCGGACTGTAGAGCGCATAGCCCGAGGGTTCGATTCGAGGCCAGGTGTAGCGTGTCGCAAGGACAGGGTGGTCGAGAGCATAGACTTCTGCTGGTGACGCTGAGGTGGTGATTCCGGGGAGAGGGGCTTCGAGTTTGGTTTTCGAGGCATCAATGCCAGCGTCGATGTCTTTGGCCATCTCTGAGATGGGCAGTTCTGTCTGAGTAGCAAAGTTGCGGCTGAGACGAGGCGCGAGACATTGCTTTTCAAAAAGTTAGAAGACGAGATAATTGTATCGGAACACGAATCAGTCGTACCGTCAACGGGTCTGTAACATTGAGCTGTTTGAAGTTCCTCACCAGTCCTAAGAGACTGCGCGATGCCGACGGGTGCGCCATGTGTCCTGGACTCCCACGAAACGCCGGCAGCGGTTCACCCTTTCATCTTCTGCGTACGAGAAACTGCCAGCTGCAAAGCAATAGAAACTGGAGGTCGATGGTACTGCAAACAGGGAAGGTTTCCCGAGGGGGACATTAGCGCAGCCTCGTCGGAACAACCTCGGCAAAGAAGTTCGAAATCTTGGCTCGATTTTTCGGTCAAAGATTTGGATCACGGCCTGTAGGAGGTTGCGCTCTGCACCCCATTCGCTCCCTTGGCTGCGCAGAAGACCAGCCAGTGTGAAAAGCCGTTTATATCTTCTGGGGACGTCTTTCTATCATGGCGGTCCAGAAGAAACACGGCAAGGGCCGTCTGGGTACGTGTCACCCCGCCACTTCCATCTCTTGGCCACTAACTGACTAAATGACTGACATGTCGCAGACAAGTGGTACAAGCTCGCCAAAGAAAAGGGCTACCGCGCTCGAGCCGCCTTCAAGCTAATCCAGTTGAACAAGAAATATGGCTTCCTGGAAAAGAGTCGAGTACTCCTGGATCTCTGCGCCGCACCCGGATCATGGTGTCAAGTTGCGGCCGAGACGATGCCTGCGCAGAGTCTCATCATTGGTGTCGATTTGGCACCCATAAAGCCTATACCGAGGGTCATTACGTTCCAGAGCGATATCACTACAGACAAGTGCCGGGCGACTATCCGATCGCACATCAAGCATATGAAAGCGGATACTGTGTTGCACGACGGTGCGCCCAACGTAGGTGTAGCGTGGGTGCAGGACGCATTTTCGCAAGCAGAATTGGTGCTGCAGTCGATGAAGCTGGCGACCGAATTCTTGAAAGAGGGAGGCACATTCGTCACAAAAGTCTTCCGGTCCAAGGACTACAATGCGCTGCTCTGGGTGTTTAAACAGCTGTTCACATCAGTGGAAGCGACGAAACCTCCGTCCTCGAGGAATGTCTCCGCGGAAATCTTTGTCGTGTGCAGAGGTTTCAAAGCACCGAAGAAGCTGGATCCGAAATTCCTCGACCCGAAGCACGTTTTCGCGGAGATCCAGGAGCCGACACCTAACAACGAGGCGAAAGTGTTCAACCCGGAGAAGAAGAAAAGGAAGCGAGAGGGTTACGAAGAAGGGGATTGGACACAGCATAAGGAAGTGCCCGTCAGCGAATTCATCCACACGACCGATCCTATCGCCATTCTTGGCTCGGTCAACACTCTCAGTTTCGAGCAGCCACCGAACGGTGATCTGGCACTTGCGACCATTGACAGACTACCTGAGACCACCGCTGAAGTCAGACAATGTTGCGCAGACTTGAAAGTCCTGGGGAAAAAGGAATTCCGCACGTTGCTCCGTTGGCGATTGAAGGTTCGCGACAAGTTTGGCATGTCTACCAAGGCCAAGAAGCAGCAGGCGAAAGAAGAGGAGAAAGACCAGGAAGGAGATGAGGTCGCCGAGGTCGAGTCCATGGATGAAGAGCTCAAGATGCAGGAAGAACTGCAAAGGCTGAGGGACCAGGATAGCAAAGAGAAGAAAAAGGAACGCCGGAAAGAGAATGAGAAGAAGAGAAAAGAGATCGTCAGGATGCAGATGCACATGACCGCGCCGTTTGATATCGGGCTGGAGCAGAACGGCCCAGCGGGAGAAGGGTCGATGTTCAGCATCAAGACGGCCGAGAGGGCTGCTCATCCCCCGCGCATCGAGGACGAAGAGATGGCGGATGGCGAGGGCGGACAATCAGAGGTCTCAGAAGTCGAGACGCAAAGCGAAGACGAAGACGAAGACGAAGTCGCCGACCGACTCGAACGAGAACTCGACATGATGTACGAATCCTTTCAGCAAAGGAGAGAAGAAGCCGACGCAAAATCACGAGCCAAGCGAGCGAGAAAGGATAGAGAGACAGACGAGTGGGAAGGCTTGTCTGACGAAGGAGATAGAACAGACAACGAGCCGACTGATGTCGAAACAGACGCGGAAGATGACTATTCGATGAGAGAACTGCCGAGGCAAGAAGGACTGTCCAACAAAGCAGCAATGTTCTTCGACCAAGATATCTTCCAGGGCCTGGGCATCGAGGATGACGAGTACGACAATGACAAAGACAGTGCGATTGAGATGGACGACGAGTCATCAGACCAGGCCAAACCGCCCGTCGGCACCGTACCAAACAAAGCATCAGAAGGCGCGCAAAAGAGTAAGCCTCTCAAGTCCGCCCTGAAGAAAGCACACTCCATGAGAGCCGAGGATTCCGAGTCCGACTCCGAGCCCGAAAAAAGGACAGCTTCTGCTCCTCGAGCAGCAGAAGAACCCCTCACCCCCTCCGGCCACTTAGACATCGACATTATCACCGCCGAAGCCATGACGCTAGCGCACTCGCTCGCGACAGGTGAAAAGACCCCGCGCGACCTCCTCGATGACAACTTCAACAAATACACGTTCCGCGACGTCGACGGTCTGCCCGATTGGTTCCTCGACGACGAGGATAGACACTCAAAGCCCCAGCGGCCCATCACGAAAGCGGCCGCCCTGGCCATCAAGGAGAAACTACGCGCCTTGAACGCGCGGCCGATCAAGAAGGTGCGGGAAGCCAAGGGGCGCAAGAAGTTCAAAGCCGCGCAACGGCTCGAGAAGCTGCGCAAGAAGTCGGCGCTCCTCCTGGAAGACGAGGGCATGTCCGAGAAGGACAAGGCCAGCGCGATCACCAGGATGATGTCCCGTGCCGCCAAGAAGAGCGGCAAACCCAAGGAGAAGGCCAGATTGGTGGTGGCGAGGGGTGTGAATCGCGGGGTTGCGGGTCGGCCACGAGGCGTCAAGGGGAGGTACAAGATTGTGGATCCACGATTGAAGAAGGATGTCAGGGCTGAAAAACGATTGAAGAAGAAGCTGAAGAAGTGAGCGGTGACAAGGTGCTCAAGAAGTGGTGCTAGTATGCTTGGAGGAGGTCTGCCTGTGCGACAGTATAACCTCGCTCCCTGTGCCTAGTAAAGCACCTTCCGCCGCATATTCCCTGTTGCTGTGTCCAAGACCCCAATGCTCGCCGCATCTCGTTGATATGCAACCTTCCGCGCCGTCTTGTACTCCTCGCGGAGCCGATGCTGCGTTTCTTCGTGGGCGTGCGAACCGACGGGGTAGGCGTCTGGAGGGCGGCGTTTAGAATAAGAACTGCTTCACATTTGCTTGCTCCCTGATGCGAGCGCAGTGCATCTACAGAACCCGCGACGATACTCCGAAGGCTTGTCTCTTTCCACGTTCCGCGGCATATGGACCGAGTGACAAATACGTCGGATTGTGGAGGATTGTGGCGTGTCACTTAAGTGCTCTTCGTGTTGACATAGTATCCAGGACGGGAGCTCGGAGAGATGCTATCGACGGGTTCCGGGTCCCTCTGAAAATGTAGCTGGGACCTGCTTGAGCTATCGCTGATTGTGAGCCGTGTTGATCGTCTCCGATGTCCAGGAGTCTGCATGAACTGTGGTGGAGCTATCCATCGCCTTCACCTCCATCCTCCTATGCCCCATCGCCCATCATTCTCCTCACCGGCATCGAACTTATCCAACTCACTGCCGTCGCCCGAATATCCAATATAATCTCGGTTATCATCGATCAAGCGGCCATATTCCAATAGGAGTCGGAACATATATACCTCTATATCTTCTCGCCTCAGTACTTTGTTCGCCCATTCACGACCCTGTCTCGCAATCTTCTGGGCCTCTTGATCGTGCGGAGCGATGAAGACCTGCGAGTTGAGGTCTGCGCCCTCGTCGGCGTGCTGTTTGTAAGGCTTGCCATAGCCGATGAAGTACGTCAACAATGCGTAGAGGTCGTCGTATCGATTATCCACTGGAACAAAATGTCGCCATGCCAGAAGCCGACTATCATGCCATTCTCGGAAAATGGTGGCCTTCAGTCCGAGACTCTTGCTCTGTAAGAAAGCGTGCCACCTGCCTGAGAAGGAATGCCCGTCCACATCGATCAGGTACTTCGATTTGAATTGTGAGGTGAGCGATACGGGCGGTACCCAGGTGAAGTGATCGTTGTAGAACGAGCAATTGGGGATACAGGACATGGGCTCGGTGAATCCAACGTCGCTGTGCTGTTTGATGAATTCGGACGGCCGGAATCTCTCAAATGGCTCGTAGGTGGTGTTGACCTTCTCTGGTCCAGTATCCTTCTCCATGAGGACTTTGACCTCTTCGGCTGCCATACCCATATAGGTTCCATTGAGAAGCCGGACGAGACGCTGGCGATGCATTCGGTCCCAGTTATCAGCTAATTGAACACCGCCAGAGGTAACGCCACGCCAAATGATGGTGTCCTGCTTCTCGCGCCAATCCAGATCTTCTTTGTCGTTGTAATCATATCGATCATCATGCTGATAGTACATGTTCGCGGGGAAGAGAATATCATTGTTGACGTTGACTTTACATTCACCGAAGATGGGAACAAGCTTGTGAGAGGCAATGATACTGCTGGCCGAGTACAACATGCCATGCATGTCCTGGATTGCGGGCCCGATGGTGCATAGGTCACTTGACAGGTTGAAGTTGGTAACAAAACCTGCAAGGGGCTCCTTGTACAGACGGTCCGCCTCCGCAGTGGACATGTTGGATCGCGCGGGAGATTCTGGAGGGCAACCCTTTGCGGCAATCTCCATGTATTGCTTGCCCGGCGCAAAGAACCACTCATCATCCAGCCGCGTCGAATGATCATCAGCCTTGTCGAGAATGCTCATGTCGCGTAAGTCAAGCTGGTCCTTCGTGAAGCTGTCCATGACCTCGGGTGGCATCACCCGAGTGTCGTACTCGACTCGTAGATGTTGCTGCATATCTTCCCACGGCACGACCATTCGTGGCTGATCCAGCCGATTCATGGGAATGTCCATATCCGGCAGATGGTTGATGAACTTTTCAATCACCTTCTCCATTGTTTCGGACCGCCAGCTAGGATTCTCCACTTTGACGACTTTGTGATCGCGGATATGCACAACCGAGACCCCAAAGTCGAAATTCTCCCACATATGAGCTGCACGAATACGGATCTCGGAAGCGTTGACCGCCCAGAACGGCCGCAGGTCATCCATTATCTGCTCAAAGTCGTCGATATTGAACACGTTCCTCTTGCGCGCAAACTTGTACCATTCGGCGAAGCCTGGCGGAGGATGTCTGCCATATTTGCTTCGGTATTTCTCCACCGTCTGCCTGAAAGTCGTCGAGACCGCGGTCTCGTAGGTTCGCCATTGCGCATCGGCTGTTTGCATCAGCTGCGCGATCGGGTGCAAGTCGAAGCGTTGTACTGGTGGCACCGACACGGGCGCATCGGATTCAGCGGCATCCTCGGGTGCCGGCACCAGTGATGGTGTAGGGGTCAGATCCCATATCTCATCTGGATCTGGCGCTGAAGGCGGCAGTTTGTGTTCGGTCGGGGTTAGGTGGTTCGGGATTGGTAGTTGTGAGGCGATATCGCTGAAGTCGGTACTCGAGAAGGAGAGACCATGGAAGACAATATAGAACGCAAGGACACCCGCGATGAGCAGGAGAATCCGCTTCTTGTTGAATTCAATGGGACCCATCATGTGTTGCTGTTCATAGGACCATCGGACAGAGGGCTCTTGTTACATAGTCATCCACCTCACGATTGACAGCATTAGCGATGCAATTGAGAGAATGCAAATAATATCCCACCCTGCTCCCCAGCCTTACCGACCCATGGTTGAAAGACGTTCTAAAGGGGAGGAGTTCTCTCTAACCAAGAAATTTCAGGATTTGGCTTCAGGAGGTGCAGCCGCTGCCAATCTGGAGTGGCACGGAGTGGCTGAGGGCGAATCAAAATCCGGCCTAGCTCAGCCTCACCACCAGCCACAGTCAGCCTCAATCCCCAGAGTGCGGGGAAGCGAGGATTGACAAACACGGAGTGGGACTCATTCCATAAATCGATGAGATTTCTCCAGTTCAGCTTGGATTTGTCACTTAGGCGAGATTCGATACCCACCCGCGCCATCGCCAGATGAGGTACAGAATAGTCTCATCAGAAAGCGCTGAGCCCGGAGCCTATGTGGCAGGCACGGCAGCATTGCGAAGCCAAACTCAAAGATCATGCCTTGAAAAGCAGGTATCCAGAAAGAGGGGGATGTATACTGGCGACAACGTGTGATCATAGCGGCGTTATGGTCATTAAAAAATCTCTTGATCTCAACCAATCACTCGCGTGCCAGTCGATCAAACTGCCTGGCAAATCCAAAAACTATCCTAGAGCCACCCTAAAACTCAGGCCTGTCGGGTGATGGGCGTCCATCTGTCAGCTAAGCTCGCAACATAGAGCCTCTGAGCGTAGCATCGACAGGATGAACAACAATCCTTTCACCGGACTGACACGACATGTATGTCTGTGGCTACTGTAGTGCCCAGAGTTTTGACGTCTCTTACCTCTTCCTCTGCTCAATCTCCTCGACCGCTCTCATGACGTGCGATCTAGGCCCTTCGCTTCCGGTGATGGCGCTTGTCTTGATTGACGCGTGCCTTTCAGAACTTGGGGAGGGAGGAGGTGACAACTGCGGGTTTGGAGCCCTGAAGAAGGGCCCAACCTGCTTTGAAAAGACGCTCTCAGTATGTGCTCTCCCTTCCGCCAACGGTCCAGGTCGTGCCCGAGAAGGTGTCACCACGTCTAGCGCAGGAGCAAGTGGTGGAATCTTTGGCCTTGTCGGACTGCTTGGGGGAGTATCTTGTTGATGCTTCGCCTCACGCTCGTAGGTGCCGTTGCTCCACCCAATATCCCTTTCCCCTAGGGAGCTGCTGTCCCTTGGAGCTCTGCCGACGCCCATTTCAAACCCGAGTTTCATGAAATCAACCCAGGCGCTGATATTCTGACCGGTGTTCCGGGATGTCGACGGGCAAAAGCAGCCAAGGCCGTGTCCTTCGCTCACCTCCTGCTCGGCGGCAATCAGTCCAAAAACTTCGGGGAGACTGTCCTCTGAATCCTCAAAATCGGATTCGACATGTTCTTCACTTTCCCTCGGACTGTTCATTTCTATGGCAACAGTATTTGGGGGGCCAGCGTCGTCTTGAGGGAGCTGATGGATGTCTCCACGTGAAAGCTCACTCATGCTTCCTTGAGGGAGCCTGTAGCCGGGGTCTTCCGGGGCCGTCTTGCTCCTGAAGTCGGGAAGTACCACCCCATGTAAGGTTTCAAAGTCCGGTGTTGTACCTGAAGTATCAGTGCTGCCAGGATGCCCGTCGTTGTTTCTAAATTCGAATATCTGGGCCGTGTTGATCTGAATGAGCTCTTCTGGCGCCCCCGCCGCCTGGCTCTTCTGATGCAAAGTAGATCGTACTCGCGACTGCAATGCAAAATTGTCCGGGGTTGCCGACAAAGCGGCGGTTATTTCGTCAACAGTGAAAGCCGCGGCTATGACATCGCCGCGAATGCTCGATGTGTCGTCGTCGACGACGGCGTTGCGAAGTCTGGCCTTCCTTAAACCTGGCCATAACGACACCCATGCTGCTTGGAGGATGTTACTTACAAGGTCAACAGTGTGAGAGCGATCTCTAGCGAAGCTTTGTGAGATTGCAGCCGGAGGCTCAATTTGTTCAAATCATTGGCGCCATTTTCAGCCCAGGTTATTGTGCCACCAGATTTATCGGAAGAATCCAACTTGATCAAAGTTTCGCCCACAGCTGCGACAACTTCGCCGGTACTAGCTAGGATGGGTTGGACCCTGCGCTCGAGTGGCCAAGGTACTTGCTGAGAAATGACCACTGTATCGAAGTTGTCACGGTGTCAGACGTCTGCACTAGAGAGGCGGGCATTCTGGAATACCAGTTGTACTTGCCTGAATGGCTCTTCAGATATTCGAGGCAAAGACCAAGCGAGAAGAGCTCTTCCGACACAGCGTCCAGGCCGCGGTACGAATCACACGTACGAGAAACGAACGATTGTATGCGGGCGGTCAATGCGTCCACATTTTCAGTTAGGCTGACGCAAGCCGTGGTGATTGATAGAGTCTCAATAGGCATTGTTGCTACTGGATTTCAAGGATGTCTCTCGAAGGTTTCTCACCCAGATGCGAAGACCTACTGAGAGCCCTGGGTAGATCGGCAACACTGAATTGAAAAGATTAACAATGCCTGTTGAGAACAAGTGAGGCTGGAATTCAAACGATCCGGCGAGGTTCATGAGAGATAGCGGCAGTTGAGGAAACGACCGCTTCGTATGGCCCCTCTCCTTTGACTTCTCCCTGATGTTCTCCTTGGGCCCAGGGTGCATGAAGCCATGCCACCCCTGCCCTCTGGAGTTTCAACGTGGCACCAATCGAGTGGTCGCCACCTGATGAGCGAGCCACTCGGTGCTTATAGACAGACGGACAAGACACGGGTCATTGTCGACATGATGTGACTGACGCAAGGAAGAGCACGACGCTGGGCCAGTAGTAGGCAACAGTGTCAAGATCCTCGGGAAGCGCTTTGATCCCCGGAAGACGACCTTCATGCACTGGCGCAATGCCCATGCACCTTGACCCGCGAGGCTTGTAATCGCGGAGACCCAGACTCGGCGGCTGCCAGCTTCGAAGCGATTCAAGCTGGGTTCAATTGGAGCGAGGATCGACTCCTTCGACTTCGATGCTCAGCCTCATGCGAAAAGTCGGTCGTAAGATGATAATCTAGCTCTTGCCACCACTTAAAGTTGGTAATGTTGCTGCGCGCCTCGAGATGTACAGTACTGGGGTAGTTAGCAGGCAAGGCTGAACCGGACAGGGGCACTAGGGGCTGGCTGTCTTGACTGGCACTTTGGACGACGGGGGCCAACAAGCCGAAACCTTGTTGACCGGCGCTATGAGTGCCCTGAGCATTGTGGAGCTTGGGTGGAGTTAGTGTGAAGCACTTTTACGGTACCAGGCTCACATGTTCCGTTCAACAACGGGGATAACAAGAGCAAGAGGATTAAGGACGTACGGAGTAACTATGCCATCTATTTCCCGAGAAGAGGATTTCAATCTGGACTTCATCATATCCGTGATGTTGGTTCCCTTGACTGGGTGTCAAGTCATATACATGTTGCTTCTTCTGCGCCTGTCCTCATCAATATATTCTGGCACCTCCCCGGCACAAGTCGCCCATTGGACTAGCGTTTGTATCTTATGATATTATGGCTTGAAGCAAGTCACTGAAATCAATTACCGTGACCAACTGCCAGTTTAACCATAGGTCCCAACTCAGTTCCACCAAATGCCCTGCCTAAGACCACGACGCGCAGTAACCAAGCCATGGGATTCGTAAGTCCCAATTCTCGTTGCTACGATGTAAATAGTCGAGGACAGTGATGATGTCCTGAGCAAAAACTTCTCCTTCAATGTAGTCTGCTCGCCGTGTCACCCAAACTCGTCCTCATAGCCCGCATCTCTTGGGTCTTCATGGTGCCACTCGCTCATATTTCCATGCTCCTGAAGGTCGTGATAGCGGAGATCTCTTCTTCAAATGAAGCTTAAATTTAATCCGGGTTTGTTTCTTCGAATGTACCCAGCAAGTCCACAAAAGGCGAGCATCATCAGAAGTCTGATGGCGTGTCACATGCCAAGACCGGCTCCCCTTCACCTTGGAGTAACGCCTTCACTATGCTCGACGTAAGCGGGATCTCGCTCCGTATATGTAACAAAAGGGCCACAGAGTTCTTTACTGAAATCAGAATGACAGTGACACGAGGAAGCAGGGGTGGGAAAGGACTGGGTGGCAGTTGGAATCCACGACTGCGTCGGCCGCTAGCGCCTTGGCAGTACGGTCAGCCATTGAGCCACGCGCCACGCGCAGTCGGAGCTTCAACTTTTCGGAATCGACATTGAGAACTACCCTGCTGGTGACACTCATTACACACATTTCCAGTCGCTATGCCTCCTCGTCTACCACTGCGGCTGAAAGCCCTATCATGCGACCCTCTCCCATCTGCCTCTGCATCAGTTGGAGCGGCACCGTCGGTCTCGGCGATCCCAGCCTTTCTCCTTCCCTTTCTTCACCATCAACCTCAATCCCCTCAACGACGGCATGCCTCCGTCCTAACCTCCTTGTCCGACCGGCCTGGGGCGTACAATCGAAAAATACGAAGAGGGCGAGGTCCCGCGTCAGGCAAAGGAGGTAAATCCGGCAGGGGCTCAGACGGACAGAAACAACACGGCAAAGTGCCAGAGGGGTTCAATGGAGGCCAAACGCCCGAGCACATCGTGCACGGCAAATATGGTTTCATCAATCAGTCAGTCCAACTCCCGAGACTAATAACGTACATGACGAAATGGCAGCTGGACCCGGTGACTGACAGAGAATCGCCTCCAGATTTGCGAACGACATGTCGCCCGTCAACTTGGACAAGATCCAGTCCTGGATTGACCAGGGCCGCCTCGACGCCTCCCGACCAATTACGCTGAAAGAGCTGAGTGCATCGCGTCTGCTGGGCCAGATCAAAGACGGCGTCAAATTACTGGGCAATGGCGCCTCCGATCTGAAAACCCCGATCCACATCGTCGTGTCCAGGGCGTCGCAGTCGGCAATTGCTGCGGTCGAGGCACTGGGCGGCACGGTCACCACGCGCTTCTATACCGCGCAGGCGATCCGGCGCATCAAGGCCGGCTCCACGCATCCATTCGTCTCGATGCGCTGGGACGCCGTGGCGCTGAACAACCCGCACCTGGCCGTCGAGGGCGCAGAGGCCATCGAGAACCGTGTCAAGGCCATGGGATTTCGCTACAGACTGCCGGATCCGAGCTCTAGAAAGGATCTGGAATACTATCGCGACGCAAAGCACCGGGGATATCTGAGCCACACCGTCAAGGAGGGAGAGATGGCAAGTCTGTACTTTAAAGAGCCTCTCAGCGAGGAGCAGTTGAAGGCTCTGAAGAGGGAGAGTGCCAGGGGCGGCAGAGCCGCCAAGAGGAACGAAGGCGACAAATTGTGGTAAAGCCAGCTGCGTCTAAACATGAGCGCTGGTGAATGGGAAGAGCATGGGTGCTACTCTATGCTCCTCTCCGTGAGGAGTGTCTGCCCTAACACCACATACTGGTAAAGGGTTCTCCCCTCGGATGTATAGAGAACCACAAAGCTATTTCGTGCGCGGTGGTCGTTCCGGCACTCGACCGCAATGCTATCTATCGGTCGTTCCTCCCTGAGAGTGTGACGATATATACATCCACTAATGGACCAGAGGGGCTTGAGGGAAGGACTCAGCATTATGGTGTACTGAACATTCGACATTGTATAGCATAGCACCTAGATAGCCCAACAGAGCATGATGATACACTTTTCTTTCCATCAGCTCGATGTGAAGATGCACTTCGTACCACTGAGGCTCTGGAAAGGCGTATTGCTCGAGGCACGTTTCGAGGTACAGCATTTCGCATAGCGCAGGCAGATCTCCCAAGCACGCGTGCAGTCTATGCCAAAAACAGGCACCAATCGTCATTTTTCCGTATCGAAGCCGCCAGTAATACAATCCCAATGAAGGCTGCAAAGCAGCTGATTGCGCTTCAGGCAATTGCCCTTTGAAACATCCCTGAAACATCCCTTGTTATACGACCACACGCAGACAGATGTCTTCCGCATTTGTTCCCCGTGTCTCTCCCTTCGCTACTCTCGAGACACATCTCTGCCAAAGAACTTGGCCTTGACCCAGTCGAAGCAGACGAGGATACGGTTGCGTGCTACGTAAAAAAATGTCAGCTAGATGTACACCCATGGTCGGAGACGAAACCAAGGGAGGAACTTACTGCTAAAGCACATGCTCAGGTATGCGCTCTTCCAGAATAGGTAGGTCATGGTGCCTCCGGAGGCAATGTTACCGCTGAACCAGCTGACGTCGGCCACAGCCTTCTCCGCTCCAATGTACGCCAATGATCCTTGATGCGAATAGCTAAAGGCACCAATCTGCTTAACGCGACGCAATTGCCGTTGTCGCTCGTTGATCTCCTCCAGAATGATCTTGCGTTCATCCGACTTGGCGTTGGCTTGCTTAGCGGACAGTTCGCGCATCTCAGCCTCAATCGCGTCCGTCTTGGCCATGGTGTTGAAAAGACGGGCGAGGAAAGCGCCCTCCTGCGCGGCAACCTGAGCGGTAGGTGCATAGTTGGCGACCGCACAGTCACCGACAGCCCAGATATTCTCCGCGCCATTCACGACCAGGTATTCGTTGACCTCGAGCCCGCGACGGGCCTTGGCTTGAGCCGGGATTTGAGACATGAGGTCTTTGACCACGGGGCGCACCGCGTTGCCGGTCGCCCAAACAAGCAATCCATATGGTATCTTCTCGATTTCTTTGCTACCGTCGGGCTTCTGGACTTCTGCTTCGATGTACTTGTCGGTAACGTTCTTGACCATCGTCTTCGTCCGGATCTCAATGTGTTCTTCCTTGAACGATGACTCAGTGTACTCGATCAACTGCTTGCTGAACATGGGAAGAACGTTGGGGAGAGCCTCGACCAAAGTGACGTGGAAACTGTCTTTGATCGACGGCACCCATTTCTGCAGATCTTCCATGAAGAAATCTTGGAGTTCGCCGGCAAATTCGACACCCGTGGGACCACCTCCAACAACGACCATGTGCAAAAGGCGCCTGATCTCCTCTGGAGACTGATCCTTGAACGACGCAGTTTCGACGCAGTCCATGATCTGCTTGCGGATCTTCTGAGCATCGTTGACCTCTTTCAGGAAGCAAGCATGTTCGCGGACACCGGGGATTCCAAAGGTAGCATTTTCAGCGCCGACGCCGATCACCAGCATATCGAAGGGTATCTCGGTCTCCATCACGTCACCCTTGATCTCTGATTCGTCTTTGGCGTACACAACTCTCTTCTCATAGTCGATCTTGGTGGCTTCCGCTTCATAGTACTTGACATTTGCCTTTTTGTGTCGCAGGATGTTGCGGATGGGCTCCATGATAGACCGGTGCTCGATGGTGCCAACTGTGCAGGAGGGAAGCAGGGGGGTGAAGAGGAAGTAGTTGCGCGGCGATACCACAACGACATTGTAGTTTTCCGTGTCCAGCTTCTTCAGTAGAGATACGGTGCCCCAACCGGTACCTGCACCGCGTTAGCTCGGAAGGGCACTTATCAAAGATAGCGGCAGACCAAGGATGACAAGAGTTTTCTTGCTCGGATCGGGGTCGGATTGATCTGGAGGATGATGGAGGTCATAGACCTGATAGCCGATGTATCCCAGACTAGCGAGAACAGAGAGGTAGGTCAATCGCCACGTCCAGCGAAGGAACCTGAACCGTCGCCGGGGTTTGGGTTCTGGAGACAGCTCGACTTTAGGAGCATCGGCGTAGGATCGGCGGAACGACTGTGAAACCAGAGGTCGAGGGAGTAATGAAGACGGCTTCAAAGCACTTGCGACTGAGAAGTTCGACCTGCGACAGGTTGAGAGAGCTCGCATTGACAGCGGCCTGTATGACACCATAGGGACGCCTGGCATCATGCGCAACGGTAGTTTGCCCGCCATGTCGGTCGACTTTGTCAGAGTCAGGGGCTCAAGGTGACTCTGTCGAGACCATCACGAAGGAAAGAGCTAGGAGAGGAGGGGAGAGGGCACAAGCAGAGGATTGAGTGAGGAAAAAAGGATGGTGTTGAGGAAGATTAGGGTCAGTAGGTAATTTTGCCGCTGCAAAATACATTGCAGGATACGTAACTTTGCAGCAGCTCGGGAAGGTGGGCCGCTGTTAGCTCTGATCCGGCCACTCAGAGGGCAGGGAAGCTGATAAGCAGAAGATAGAGCCAATAAGGGGCGTTGGGTTCTCTAAGATGCACGTGGTACGTATCATCCCTTCGCAGCTTCTACACCCCCCAACACAGTACCTCGTACTTCAGCTTCACACGCGATCGTCTGTAGGCCTGTCACAGTATGCTTGTTCACGGACTGAACGGCTGAAAATGACGGCGACGGCCTCCGAAGCTCATGGCTGAAGATTCCAAGGGATCCCGGATCACTTCAGACTTCAGCCCCAAGAAATCGGGGCCCGTATCACCAGTATCATCAGTATGTATCCTTATGTCAGCAACCGCTCGCTTGGGAAGCCTCGCTCTCGCACGAGCCCCCCCAGATCGAGTCGTCTGTAAGTGAATGGGTCTTGTTTTTCAGCCTAGGAATGGTTCTTGCTTGACAAACATCAGGGATTTGTATGAATCACTTGTACAACACAATCCTGGAATGAGGCCGAATTTGGACGAGCCGCTGTAACCCGCTGATGCCTTGGATCATATCACCATCCATTTACGAACTGATCCCTCGAACCGTCTGAGCGTCCTGCTCGTACCATTCCAATGTCGCTGATCTTTCAGACATGATTCCAACTTGGTCTGAGGAGATGCGCTCTATCCAAGAGCCGGCATGCTCGAGGCCCACTGGAGACCAATGGACCAAGACCTGCCTGGTGCGAATCCCAGACCACTCATCTGGACATTTTTCCCGACCAGCTAAGTGTCGTCTTTCTCATGTGGTTCAAGACTGAGCCTCGCCTCATACAACACAAACCCTCAGAGGAATCCAACTGTCGACCAAACTCAACTTCCATTCTGTACTTGCTCCGACTTCTTTTCGGACAATATCCTCTCTGCTTCGGGCCTGCCCTCTGGCGTATATTCGGGTCCCGCCTCTTGGTCTTCATTTTCCTGCTCTTTGATCACGGTCTGCATCAGCTCTTCCGAGTCCTGATCCGAAACGGCGCCTTCCGGGGCAACGCCAGAATGTCGTCGGGCTTCGCCAACAATCATTTCCACTTCACTGATGGCCAACTTGTCTTTGTTGGCATCTGTTTCGACTCCAATGTCCATCTTCGTGTTTGTTTGCAGCTTCTGCGGGTCGAAGCGAACAACCATTACTGACAGGTTGTCGGTGGAGAAACGCGCCAAGGCGTGATCTACGAGGATCTTGGAGGCAGCTTGCGGATCTTGGATATTGCGAACGAGATCGACCGCCTCTTGATCTGAGCAAACATCCCATAGCTACTTTAATCAGTATAAGTCAAGACAAGGTGGACAGTTAGACTTACCCCATCACAGGCCAGGATCAAGAACTCGTCTTGATCAGGTTGAATCACTGTCTCAGTCGTATACGGGTGCCCGGTGACCAGGTCTTTTAGATACGAGTCGCCCAATGCTCGTGTCACAGCCAATACCCCATTCACTCGATTGTTCAGAATCAAGCCACCAGCTTTTGATATCCTTCGTCCCTCATTTTCATCCATACCTTTGTGGTCATAAGACAAACGGAGGGCTTTTCCATTCCGACATAGCACGATGCGAGCGTCGCCAACATTAGCGGTATAGAGCACTCGTTGTCGGGTGGCTTTCTGCTTGGCTTCTTGGATCGCTGCGGCTGCCGCCTCAGCAGTGGAGTTCGATCGGGGAGTCGAGTCTTTGGCATCCTTCGACGCTTCGCTATTCTTCTCGTTCTTTTCTGCTTCCTTGGCGGCCGCTGCTGCCAGACTTGCAATGGCCTGCGACCCTGTCGCGGAGTGGTTGGTAGGCACGCGGTCTTCCCACCTCAGGACCGCAGTAATGGCAGTGCATCCACTGTTCTTGAGCGGCAATTTCTCCAACTGGTTGTCAGCAGAGGTGTATGTTTGATCAAGCAGTTCCGGGACCGGCGTATTCGGGTATTTGCGCATCAGATCTTCCAGAAGGACATGCAGCTTCTTCCCACACCATTCTGCAGCAAAAGTGCCCGCGTGGCCGTCAAAGATGGCGAAATATCCATTATCCGTCTCGACGACATGCTGCCCAGAGTCTGAGGGGATCGTCGTCAAGCTATTCTTGTCTTCCCGCGAGCTCTTTTTGGAGAGTGAACTATCGGCCGAGGCCAGCACAGGGGCTGGGGTGCCGAGGAAGTTGTAGAGATATGCATGAGTGTCTTCCATAGTGCGACGGCATTTTTTGTTTTTGTCTTCCGTCACACCTACCAGGAAAGAGGAGTTGGGAGTAGGCTGCGACTCGCCGGCCGAGTTATTCAGGGAGCCCTGGGGCACACTGAGGGCGGGATCTGTCTTGGAGAGTTTCTGCATGGGCGTCTGAGGGCCGTCCCTGTCGCCATGGATCAGCGAGTTTTTGGCCTGGGTGAATATCTCTTTGGCTTTGGCGCTACTACTCCGGCGCTTCTTCGCGTCGGCCGTAGGTGATGGGGCGGGGTCTTCTGCTGGTTTCCTGCTCTCGCCTTTGGGACTCAGGTCATTCGTGTTGACTGTAATGCTGCCACCAGGAGAGGTGGGGGTAGTGTGGTTGCTGTCAGCGCTGATCCGAGGGGGCGCGTTGTCCGTGTCTGCATCCTTCTCTTTCTTGCCTCCAAAGACGCGATTGAGAAACCCCCCAGAGGAGGATCTCCGATCGGTGGTGCCCGCCAGCTTGAAGACGGCGCAAGCTCCTGAAGGGTCGCTGAGGGTACGGTTGGCGGGCGCGAAGGAGTCGCTCTAAACGAGGCAGAGGATGGGGCGCAGGGAGTTGCAGTGCAACGTCGAGCAGTGGCAACAGAACAGTGACAGCAACGCCGCAGGGGATTAGTCGTGGCCGGGAAGAGAAATAGGCGTCTCAATTTAAGGATGTGCGCAAGCAAAGGTCGCCCAAGACTAGATTGTTCTGTGCGAAAGGCCGATCACGAGTGTTTGAGCTGGCTGGCCAGTGGCAGAAGCAGAGCAACGGCCGAGTGGCAGAGTGGGATATGAGGTCAGTTGTGAGGGCGCATCTGGCCGAGGTGGTGATGAATGTGGCAGTGCTTTGGGCTCCTCTCGTTGTTCTTCTCCGCCTGTCTGAATAAGGATAAGGATGGGCGATGGGCGATGGGAAATGGGCGATGGGCGATGGGAGATGGGCGAGACAGTGAAGCTGTGGGGGAGGGGAAGGTGAGCGCCAGCAAGAGACTCGGCAAGGGCAGCAGCAGCAGGGACGCGGCACCGATGGTGGCACGTCGACGTCAGTCAGTCTAGATTTACATAACGAGTACGGAGAGAGTCATTAACTCAGTTACTGCTCAGTACATCCTCATGCCCGTACTCGTAGCGGCTGCCTGGAAGCCACGTACGCAAGGCAGCACCACGTACGGAGTACTTGTCCCTCATTACCCGCTTGTGTGCAGCGACCTTGGGGCTCGGAGTACGCAGTACACAAGAGCGAAGGAATGCAGCTCTCCGTCCTCCCCTCGTCCTCCCCTCTCCCTCCCCACGGAGCACCCTCATCGCCGAGAAGCGAGAGCTTGAAGAGAAACCCTCGCTCTTTCTGGCTAGTCTGGTGTTTGGGTTCATCGCCATCGATTCGGCCGAATAGTTTGCTTCCAGCATCAAACTTGCAACATCTAGTGGTGATCTCTCAGCAGCCAAATAAAGCATAGCAGCTCTGTCGTTGATGGATCCCAGGGCTGGAATGAGTCTAGCGAGGGCCTTTGGAGACACTGACACTGGAGACACGCCTTCTGGTTAACGCCGTCGACGTAGCTAACGCCGCGTGGAGTACAGCACAAGTTCCCGCAGCGGGCGGCGACTATTTCTCCGTCTTGCTAACTGCACATCTTCCCCAGAATCCATCTCCGGCGGCATGCATATCTTATGCGACGTGGTGTATGAGACTCCTGGGATGGCCACTCTTCGGCGTCTGCTTATGTCGCTTCACGTGTGTCTCCTCGGCTTCCTGTTCAACTGCGTTGCTTTGGTGGTCAGCAATATCATGTTGCCAAAGAGCCCACAGTTCTCCTGCATGGCTTCATGCTCTTGCGACAAGCTCGAAGGCTGGCCGACTGCACGTCCGCGCAACAAAGCAGTTGGTGTCAGAGAGAATCTCTCATCATACCAAGGATGACAACCCCCCTCATGGTTGTTCACCACTTCAGCAAAACAGTCATCTATCCACTCGTCGGCACATGCTGAGCTCAAAGAGGTTGAGATGGATAGGACTGTCGGTTTGATGCCTCATTCTTCGAAGATGTGTGGGACGCATCTTTCAAATGCGCGCAACCCCCAAGAGAGTCCAGCTTGTGCCGTCAATGAGGAGGTCGCATGTCTCCGCGTCTCCCACCCTCGACACTAGGGATCAAGGCCACGGTCCGAAATTGTCGGGATATATCTACTGTGACAAGTTGGCTGCAGTGTCTTCGGGAAGACTTCCATGCTCAGAATGTTGCCAAACCATGACCGTCGCAACTGTGGATTGGACGGGACTGCTTACCATGAGGACAGCGCAACTGCTTCAAAGGTCAAACTCAAAGACATCACTTCGACAGATCTCTGGCCGAGTCGAACATAATCTCTGCCTCCTGTGTCTTTCAGCACCGCCTCAAGTTTATGAGAGACCGACCCATAACCACATTGAGATTAGACAAGAGGCGAAATCACCTCGTTCATCGACCTTTCTCTGTGATGTCTTTCAGAATCGTTGACGTCCTCAAACTCTTTCAAGCACAGAACCCGGTCCTGATTCTGACGATTTGTCCACTCCTTGGCACTTCCCTGGAGTTGACGGTGTTGTGTGCTCATGCTCGTGGATCTTGTATATGATTTATCCTGGTAGGTAATCAGTCTCAACACTTTTACCGGTACCGGCCTCGGGGTTGGGGGATTTCGACTCCTGTTACGTCGACAGGTTTTCATTCCGCTGGGTCACTGCTCTATGGAGCTGTCTGAACCTTTGCAAGTTGTTATGGCAAGTCTCCTTCACCCAAAATCACGTGCAATGCAATATTCACGAAGCAGTTGTTTGTACCGTACCCTGGCTGACAGCCACCTTGAGGCGCCAATGATACTGCGTCGTGCTTTCAGCTTTCTTCGAACTCACGCAGGCAATGCCGTCCAGGATTTGATTCTACCACCACATCTCTGAGCTCCAGGATCCAGGGACCGTGTTTCTAACCCATCGATACCTACATCTCTCGTTCTCTAGCATCTCTCCTCTTCTCGTCGCATGACACTCCGGCGTTATTGGGACCAGCTCGTGGCAACGAAACGTACGAAAACATGTTGCACGACTGCCTCTTCACAAGCTACAAGCGTTATAAAGCGGACACGGACTATATCGCCCATTGGCTCGCCACTACTGCCAAACAATGCGGTTATGTCACGCACCACGATCCTCGCGAAACGCCACTCAAGACGCCAAACAAGCTGAAAGGAAGAGCCAGGACCCTCGCAAGGCGTGACGCAGAAAACGCAAAAAAGCAAGAAGATGGGGCCTCGAGCGCTTCCTATACCATAGCCATTCAAGACTTCCTTCCCATGGCTCAGCAGATATCCTCATTCAGCAAACCCCCTGTCAAGGTTCCGGAACACTTCATGAGAGTGATTGAACGAGCCATATCCCTGCGCAGAAAGGTGAGCAAGGCTATGGCAGACCCGCAATATTCAGGGTCCTCGCGGTCCTCCACCAACCTGGAATCGGATTCGCGTCACGCTCACTTTGTGGACATCCTGGTCAACGTGCAACAGAAATTAGGCCATCTTGTCGCTGAGAAGGGGCAGAGTGGCCCTAGACCACAAGAAGCTGCCAAGTCTGATGACAGGTCTGGCTTCAACTTCACCAATATGTTCGATTGCCTGTCAACAGATGATTTGTCAACGACCGAGCAAGACAACGACGGTGACAAGCCGGGCCAACATCTTCACAAGGAAATACCACGTGTCATGCCAGACCTGTGCTGCAAGGCTGAACGACCCAAAGACTCTCTTGAGGCATCCGTGGCATTTGTGTGTCTGCTGAGTGACATGCAACAAATGCGTGAAGTGATTTCAGACTGCTGGAGGGGTTATCAAAGAGGTACCCTCGATCTGACCACAGCTGCCTTGACCTCGAATACAGCTTTTGAGCTGGCATGGCGCTTGGAAGGAGACTTGGAAGACCTTACTGGAGATGGTAACGTCGAATCGCTTCTGAAAAGCCAGCATGCCATACTCTGTCAACGCATGAGAGATTTGCCAGAGTACACTGACCTGAGCGAGGATGACTTCGAGTTTGCGACGCACAACGCCGCACCAGAAGCCTTCTTGTGGTCGGCCTACAAGCATTTGAGATATTTCCTGGACCTCGGATGTATGAAGACTGTGGTTAGCCCATCGGCAGACACCTACAGACCCGAGTCTGGTTGCTCAAGGACGCTGGAACAACAGGCGTTCCTGGAAGACCGCCGCTTCCTTAGCCAGGTATTTTCCGACATCATGGTATATATGGGAGGCCAGGACGTCCACGGCGACTCACACATTGACGAATTGACCCGGGGCTTTCTCGACATGTTTTGGTCGGCCAGGGTACCTTTGTGGCTCGCTTTCGCCACGCAAGTCTTCCTTGACATCCACCACATGCTGCACAAGCAGATTGGCAAAGGCTTCGAGCTACTTCAGATGGTCGGTAAAATGATAGTACTCTCCATGGAAGACCAGGCCAAGCATCATCACAATGGATCCGACGGACCATTCCATCCGTTTGCTGAGGCATTTGACTACTTGAGTCGAATGATCCGCGATATCTGCGAGGAGGATCTCCTGCAGAGGGCTCGCGATGTGACAAATCTGTTTGACGGGCAGCAAATTGAATCGTTCCGGTTCCTGAAGATGAATCCAATCTCATGTGGGATCAAGCTCTACGCCATCAAAGCCCTGTACCGCCACCTGGCTCTGGAATTTGTCAACTGCCGCTCCGACGCCATCCTCTCTTGTGCTCATCTGAACAATGCCTTGATCCAGGAAGGCTATATGCAAGGTCGGTGGCGAGACATGGACTTTGTCTACAAGGCCCAGGATGAATCGAATCTGTACGCCGGTGCAGCTCCCCAAACCCCTGACGATTGCCACAAGCGCTTTTGCTTGGCCGTCCTCGGTTTCTCCATCACCAATTTCGCGCGGAACCGGAGGAAGCCACATAACATTGCGCTCAAAGCGAACGGACATAGAGTCTTGGAAAAGCGGACTCCCATTTCCGACGCGTTCTTTCACCGGTACTGCTTCCAACAAGACCGGAAGAATCTCAGTGCACAAGAATTACTGGACATCCTGGGCACGAACAAGCGGAAAGTCATGGTGGAAGCTTCGGAGGGCGAGGAGGCGCTCATGTGTGACATTGTGATCCCCAAGGCTCCATCACGGGAGCCGAAAGCGTCGAAAAAGGCTCGCCGCGCTGTTACTCCAGACATCAGCCCCGTAGGCGTTCTTCGCAAGCTGCGCCAATCGCTGGAGGCGGAGTCGCTGGAGCTCTCGCTCGACTATATGACGATGCACCGCATATGCACCCGGCTCCTCCTCTCTGTGCGAGATGCAGTGGCAACGCAGATGCAAGACCTCTACGGAACAGCCCCAAGACAGGAGAGAGGCCTCCCATTGGTTGTGCTGTTTATTCTGAGTACCCTGGTGGCTGGGAAGGGCAAGTCCAAGTTGAACATCCTGCCGTTTCGCAAGGAGGGTTACAAAGGCATTGGAGACGATCTCATGCGCAAAGCAGCCGCTCAAGTCGAGGAGATGACTTCCAAAAAGCGGGAAGGATGTGAATGCGTTGTCGGGAAAGGGCTCACGCACGGAGAGACCGTCGTTGCACGGGCCCATACGTTTACTGGAATGGCATACCGCGTTCATTCAGGCCACGAGGAGCATTGATGCGGTCAAACGTCGCTAGCAAATGCGGGCATATCAACATCGTCTCTGATGTGAGGCCTCGAAAGTCATCGGTCTGTCCGAGGATCCATCGGACGACCTCGAGAGTGTAACAAAATTGTGTTTTCGGCATTGGAAAGACGGAATACTGTACCTGCTTGGAACATTGGTGCAATGCTTGGATCGAGTCAGAGGGTTACTGGCACTCCAGGCAGGCTACTAGAACCATAGCACTTCTCAGATAGTGCAATGATGAATGAACAAAATGCTCGACTGTTCATCTTCTGAGTCATAGCACTTTTCAGATACTATCACTCCCGAACCCGCCCTCCCTTTTGTGGACACATTGCGACTTTGTCTCACTTGAAGCTGGGTTAGAGCAAGGGACATTTCTAACCGTGAATGTGACGGCAACCCTCTAAGTGTTCCTCCGATCATTAACATGACAAACGAAAGGTATTGGATCAAAAAATACCCTTGTTGTACCTCGGACTGTGGGTGTGTGGTAAAGTTGTTGCTCGGAAATCCGTCTTTGGTCTAGGCGGCCTACCGCTTTGGGCATGGTCGAGGTTGGGCCCGCCGCCGCTTTAAAAGACTACAAGATCACTTTTCCATCACCCTCCCTCTCTCCCCAGACCCCCCCTCCCCCGGCGTCTCTTCCACTCGAAAATCACAACCAAGCACTGCCGGTAGAACTTAGCTCGCAAGAATAACATCAACGAATACTTGGGCATTTGGCGAGATCGCTCAATCTGCGACCTAAAAACTTCGTCAAGAAGAGCATCAGTTTCAATGATTGTGGTGATTCTGGCCAACAATGCCCCGAAGAGCATTTTGCAGCTCACCGTTGCTGCACATTCAGCCACGCCGGCACGTGGTGAGGGAGCTTGTATACTCCTGCTACGATACCCAACAGGATCCAATTGATCGCTCTGCTGGCACATGAGCTAGGTTCAGGAGCATGCACATCAATGCAAATATCCAGCAAAGTACTTCAACAAGCCGATCCTACGCGACTCCTTCCGGGGCTTCGGGGGCTTGGGCTTGGGCTGCGCTGGTTTCTTTTCCTCGCCTGATTTCTTCTCCTCGCCTGGTTTCTTCTCCTCTCCTGGTTTCTTCTCCTCGCCTGGTTTCTTGTCACCACCGCCTGCTGGTCACCGGCCGTTTTCTTCTCAGCAGCCTTCAAATTGTCCTGGACATGCTTGGTCTCTCGCGCCTCCTTTAAAGCGCGAGTGTCGTCGCAGTCTCGTCGGCATCGGGCTTCCACGTCTTCCTAATCTGGAACACCTCTTCGAGCATCCCAACTGCCGTTGACGGAGCCCTGAGGTATGTGAGGCACTGTCCGTATGAGTCGCCCACCCAGAGCAGATCCGTAAGCGTAGTCCAGTTCCACTCTTCTACGAGCTTCCTCACGTGAGGCTTCCCAGTGGTCCACGCTTCCGACGGCACCTTTCTCGCGACCCGGTAGGCGACCTTCTGCACCTTCTGGTCTCGGCATGACTCTGCCGCCTCCATCAGTAATTCAGCGTAGGGACGCGCGGTTATCAGGATTGCAGCAGTGTTGGCCATCGACCGAGCCAAGTCTTGCTGCTTCCGGGCAGAGCGAAAGTGCCTCCAATACATCCTTGAACGCGTCGCAGTAGCATCGGTCTCTCGGCCGGGCTGAGACCGAATGGCTTCTGCGTAGTCAAATCCAATTTGGATGGTGAGTACGTTGCTCCTCGTGTCCATTCGTAGACCTTTCGCATCCTCATAGGCAGCCTTCAGAGTTTTTCCGGCCTTTTGGAAGTTCCCACGTCGAGACTGGAGGCATCCCAGTCGATGTTCGTACTGTAAACTGAGCTTCTTGTCGCCTTTGGACTTTTCATGTTCGGATACCGCTGTGAGGAGATTTTCAAGTTCGCCGACGTCTCCCTCGGCGGTCCTTACTTTGCAAGCGCCGGACAAGCGGCCCTGTCGGCCGGACTTTCAGTAAACGAATTCCTGAACAACAATCCTTTTATTGCTCGGCTCACTGCTGGTGAGTTATTCTTCCTCCGAAATATCATCGCAGAGTGAACCCCGACGAAGAGTAACAGGCGGAGCAGCCGGATTAGTCTCCGTCTGGGTTGGCGCTCAGCTCCAAGGCGACTCCAAGAACTGCGAGGCATGTTCCACGGGGAACGAGCAAACCGATGCCCTCATATCAATCGTTCAGTCTCAGAATTCCGCCCTCAACGCCGCATCGGCGACCGCGACAGCTTGAGTGGACAATGCCGGAGACGATGTTTTCAGCCTCACCATGACTGTCGTGGCCTGCGGCCAAGCACTGACTGCCACGGGTTGCGGCATTCCCATTGGCTTCCGTACCAGTGTGTAGAAGGCGTAGAGAGGCCAGTTTCTCATTCAATGGATGGCGACAAGACTACAGGGGACTTTGGGTTCAAGCCCGGATTTCAGGACTACTCATGGCTCTTTAGCTCTTTACTTGGTCAATCTTGGACTCTCGGCATAGACTTGTCGGCAGAATGATCGTGGGTCTTTTCTGCTCCGGTTTCTGCTTTGCAACGAGCTGTCAGCCAATGGATCACGGTGTAACATTGTCTGTCAGGGAAGAGGACACTCTACCACGTGGATTTGGAAATGCGTTTCTGCTGTTCTCGTCATGCAATCGTGGTGTATCACCTGTAAACGTGGACCATACCCTGTGATGACATTTAGTTCTCTTGAGGGTAAACAATATTTTCAATCGACGATACCGGGGTTCTGCTTGGGATATAATCGAACCCCGTCGGGTCTGAGAGCCGCGCGACACGGGGCCGGGATCAGGTCCTAACATGAAGTCAAGCATGAGCATTCGTTTCCTTTTTCACCTCCAATGATGGCCCCGTGTAAGAAAAAAAGAAGCAAAAGATTTGATCGATCCACCTAGGACCCATGCCCACTGCACCAAAACATGCAGACGAAAGTACTCGTAGACGAAGAAATAAGAACGATGCAGGTAAAGACCACATGAAGTCGAGTGCGTAGTTCGTGAGACGAGGCGAGAAGTAAGCTTTTTTGGAAAATGCTTCATTCTCGCCGACTTGGCACATGCAGGAAATCTATCCATGCTTCGGCATACAGTGCTGCACTGCGTCGCTTCAGGGACAGGCCTACTTCTTCATCGCCTTCTCCGGCTTCTCGGCCAACAACTTGCACCACTTCCTCCACTCGCTCGCGGCCTTGTTGAACACGCGTTTCAGGTCCTCCTTGACCTCCTGCATCTCCCAGTGCTCGTCCTCCCAGTTCGTCTTCTCTGTATCCCGGCTGGGCGCCCACCCGATGGCTTCCAACACGTCGCTCTCGGTCGGCGAGTGCTCGTAACGCGGGAACAGTTTCGGATCCACCTTGTGGCATTCTGCGTCGAGATATTTGCGCAGGACCTCGATGCGCTGCGAGTGCGTGAACGTGAGCCTCAGCTTGTTGGCCTCGTCTTCGTGGTTGGGGCTGCCGGCGTGCGTCGAGCTCGTGAGCCGCTTGGTGACACTGCGCGCGGTCTTGGCCCCACGGAAACTCGAATACGCCCAGACGGTGTCGATCTCGCCGAGCCCGCCGAACGGCCAGATGAAGGTCGCGAGAATGTCGATCCCATATGCCACGGGCATCAGTCCCGTGGCGATGACCGTGTCCCTCTGCGCCTTGGACTTCGTGCGCAGCATCGTGTTCACAAACTCCTCGCGCATCTGCTCGTTCGTGAGCTGCATGGCTGGCGGGTAGATCAGGACCATCTCCTCCACGTCCACGGTCTTGTGCGTGTCGGGGCCCTCGTTGTCGCTGTGGTCCTTCTCCGTGTCGGATTGAGGTCCGGGGGACACCCGGCCCAGGAAGTCCAGATTCGAGGACGTGGTCTTGTGGATCGCCCAGTCGATGCCGCGCGTCGCTTTCGATTTGACGCCCTTCCAGCTGGCTGTCTTGGCGGTGCTGGTCTTTGCCGACCGCACTTCTTCCTGCCACTTCCGCTGCACCTTGTGTAGCTTGGCTTCCTTTTCACCTTCGGCGGGTTTGCTGAGTGGAGGTGGCGGAGGGGTGTAGATCATGAAGCGCTTGGGGATGGTCTCGGCGTCAACCTTTGGCAGGACTGGCCGCGGGAAGGGAACCAGATATCCGATCAGTTTGTGAGGATCACGAATGTAATGGATGGGATTGGAAGGGTTGTCGTCCTCTGGAAAGGTCTGCTTGATCCGCTGTGGGGGAGGCTGGAATTGTTGATGCCCTTGATACTGTTGGCCATGAGCGTAGTCCGCTGGATTGTAGGCTGGAGGTTGCAGATGAGTGGGAGCTTGAGCCTCGACGTTGAATCCTTCATGAGCCGGTCTTTGCGGTAGAGATGGAGGAGGAGGAGGCTCAAAGCTCGGGACAGGCACTACCATCTGTTGTGGTCGAGGCGGTTGCGGTGGAGGTGGAGGGTATTGTTCCTGCGATCGATATTGGGTGTTATACCCCGAATTCATGTTCAATGGCTGCTCTGTAGCGGGAGCGGTGCTGAGGTGTTGTGGTCGAAGCGGTTGCGGCGGAGGTGGCGGATACTGTTCCTGCGGTTGATATCCGGTGCCATACCCGGTATGTATGTTCAGTGGCTGCTCGGTAGGGGGATTTGTGCTGAGGTTTTGTGGTCCACTCTGCGCTGGAATTTCAGCTGGGAGTTCGGCTGGAAGTTCGGCTGGAAGGTTGGGGTTGGGATTCTGGTAAGGGTTGGCCATTGCGAGTAGAGGTTGAATTGAGATGTTGCCGTTGAGAGAGCTTCCACCGAGACTGTTATAAGAATGAGTCGCTTCTTGAAGTAAGTTGAGCTGGTAGTGTTAGAAGTGCTTCAACTTGGATGGTTATAATTAAGAGCGATTTGCTCATTGAGGTGAAATTGCTAGTGATATAGTAGTGGCAAATAACGCTCTTCAACACCAATATCACTGATTGGATACTTGGGATCCCTGTAGGTATTAGCCTTGACTTGCGACGACAGACATGGTGAGTGAGTGGTGAGTGAGTGGTGAGTGAGTGGTGAGTGAGTGGTGAGTGGTGAACGCGTCGTCAATGACGTCGATGTCGAGGCTGGTGTCGCTTGTTCCTTGCTTCCACAAATTTCTGGCGTCCCTCGTACGCACACGCGGATCTCTGTGAGGAGTGATGTTGATGGCTACGCAGGCACCAGGCTATGAAAGGCCTAGACGACCGTTGGATATATTCCCTCATAAGCCAGTGATCGTTGCGGATAAGCAATCCAAGCACCATAAGCTTAATTTTGGATCGCCTAGTCATACACTTTATTAGCGGTCACGATCGAGTATCACCGACAAGATAATGGCGATTCTGATATGCACCCGGTGTCGAAGGATAGATTGTTGGACTGAATTATTTTTCCCGCTGTCTCCGAGCAGAAGTTGAGTTTGTACAAGAAGTCCGAATGAATGGCCAAGTGGAGGAAATCGCGCGCTCATGTCCATCAAGTCGTCAATGCCAGCACCACATTAAGTATTGCTCTGTCCAATTGTTGCCTCTTGCGCTTTTGCGTCCTTGCAAGGCTCAGAGTCGGCCCGGAGCATACGCTCCCACCGCGCCCGGTGGCCCTCCTTCCAAGTCGATCGCCGATATTCTTCTTCTCGCTTCGTCTGAGTCTCGAACAAGGTTGGTGAAGTACTTTCGTGCGACTTCACTTTCCCTCTTCGTCTTGGTGACGTCTTCCTTCTTCTGCCTCAGTTCCTCAACAGTATTCGCGAGGTCGGCTGTGAGATTTTGAGCCGGATAGCGCAGGACGCGTCGCACTTCCGAGGCGATTCGATGCGCATTGCTATGAGTGTAGTCCATCTGGGCAAGGGTGACCGAAAGCTTTTGTGCAAGTCGAGGAGGGAGTGTTTGTGGAATGGTAGAGAGAATGTACGCTACTGTCAAGATAGCTAAGAATGTCTGTCAGCCACAATCTTGCTAGTAATTGGGGAGACGGGCACAACTTACCAGCCGCGACCATGCCGGGCAGGACCAGTCTTCTCAAATTCCGACTCCCAATGATCTTGGCCGCGCCAAAGGCCCCATCGACCCAGCCAACACCTCCCACGGCCCTGGTTCCCAATGTTCCGGCAACAGTGAGGGCCAGACCTGTACCGACCGTCTTCTCTTGCCGCTCCCACACACCGGCTACGTCGAAGAAATCCCAGATCTCCACATCTGTATCGACAGACCTGACCAGAGCATCCTTCCTCCGTTGGAACATTTTGTCCGCAGCAAAGTTGAGGTTCTCGTAGCTGTCGCCGACATGTAACAGTCCGAGGGACTTGATCATGCTTACTCCCTGAATTGTTCTAGCTCGTCCGTAGTTCTCACAGCTGGCGACGGCAGCGGAGATCTGGTCAAGCATGGCAACCCGGAGGTCCTCTGCATACTGGAATGCCGAGAACAGGCCAGGGTACTCGACACCGTGGTCTTGCTTCCCTACATTGGCAATGGTAGTAGTTAGTGTTGAACGTGTGTGGTTGTACACCTCTGTTGAGGTCGAGTCGATCTCCTTTTCAACCTGCTCCGACACTGCGACTCGCTGCTTCTGCTTCTCTTCAAATTCTGGGACGATCTCGGAAAGCTCTTTGGACACTCGCTCGAGTTCGGACTGCGCCACGTCGCGGTTCACTGTGGCAAGAACGTTCATATCGCCCAGGCAGTTCATCAAGTACGTCTTCGCGGGCGCCAGCTTCGACCTTGCTCTCTTCTCAAGTACGAATCTTCGCAGAGCACTTTCCAAGACTTCGAAGTCTCGGATTTTTTCCTTGTCCTTGCCTTTGCCTTTGTCTCCGTCATCATCGCCATCGGGTGGTGACGGGCCGGAACCACCACCGCCGCCGCCATCCCCTCCAGGTGGCATTAAAGAAGGCACCATGGGGACAGCATTACTGGAAACGAAGTGTACCAGCTCTTGCGCCTCTTTGAAAGTTTGTGGGCTGAGCTTTTGCAGTTGCTCAAGAATCATCTTCTGACATCTTTCCTTGTCACGGATGTTGTCGAAACCATTTACCACCATGAAGATATAGGCTTTCTCATGGGCAGCCTGCCAGATGAATTCCTTGGCAGAGAGTGTAAAATGGTTGGCGGCCGATACCACGAACACCACCACGTCAATTTCTTCCTGTCGCGCGAACACTGCTGTTGTCTTGACCGAGTCTGAGTTCAGGCCCGGTGCGTCGATGAGCGCAATATCAACCACACCGTTGTTCAACAGTGATTGATCGATGGATCTGACATCCTTGATGTAGACTTTGCACTGCATGTAGCGATCGTTGTCGATCACGATCTTGTCGAGTTCGGATAAAGAGTACGAGTCGTAGGTGCTTTCGTCATTGCGGTCGTAGGTGGTATCCTTGTGCACTGCATGCACCTCCTCAATCCCGCCATTGTCCCTAGCATCCAACACTTCGCAAAATATACTCGTACAGGGTTGTTGATCCTCGGGTAGGACCTTCCGCCGCAGAAGGGCATTGCAAAACGTCGACTTGCCGGCATTCAAATCGCCCGTCACTAACACCTTGCTCGACGTATCCTCAATCCGATCTCGGAGGGCCAGCAGATGGCGTACGCTCTGACTGATCTTCCCGTCCAAGAGTGATGCTATTGACTTCTTTTCCAGCGAATGCACCAATTCCGTCTGGGACAATGCACCGACTTTCAGATCAAGTTTGAGGATGGAGAACTCCTGGGCGATCTGTGGCGTGATAAGTCGGGGCTCAGGTGTTTTCCGGGCCTGGACCTGCGAACTTGATTCCCCCGTGGTGTCCTCTCCTATTGAAGTCCCTGCTCTTCTCAGGGCCGCCGGCCGATCATGTGCTGTCTTCTTGAGAAACATCTGCCGCGACATGTCGGTAGCATCTCGTGTAGACTGGGCATGTGGCATACCGGGTCTGGAAGGTTCCGTTCCGCTTTCGGGTCTCTGAACGGCAGGGTAATGCGCAGGCCATTGCGCGTTCATCTCCTGTAGCTGCTTAAGGAGTTCGACGGTTTGGGAAATGGCCTTCGCAAGGGCCACGCGATTCTGGTTATAATAGAGTTGATGCACATGGCTTGCGAGCGCTCGTTTCTCCGTCTCAGATATGGTTGCGGGTTGTCCAGCGACCTGAGGGGTATGTGCGGGTGTCGGTCTGTCCCGTAGTAACTCGTCCTCCCATGCGCGCATCTCGCCACCGGATTGCTGCACGTCGCCCGGCATGCTCCCATAGCCCGAGTCTCGTTCCAATTGTTCCATCAACGCAGCAGCATGAGATGACTGCGAGCCGTTGCCAACAGTCATGTATTGGGGCCGGTAGGAGGGTGCAGGCGACGCCACGTCGTCGTGCTCGAAGTATTTGTCGGGTACAGGATCCTGGTTTGGGCGCGAGGACCCTTCGCCTGCAGCATTGCTGGTGTGGCTCATTGTTGAGGCGGGCGCGATTATGTGCAGCTGGGAACGGTAGCTTTCAGCGGGTCAACGGAGACATTCATGTCCATAGTGATGTTCGTAGAGGATCGGCGAAGAATAAATTGCAGACGTTGTCACGTCAGTCCCTGCCACAAGAATTGCAGGTGCTGGTGCAGTGAGTGACCGAACGAGCCTGGCACGTGGTCAGACTAACCCAATCGGGCCACCGGCTGCCCCGACATTGTTCCGACCCGCAACGTCATTGGCGGCCCTGGAGGCTCCAAGCAACAGTCGATGCCCTCTGATTGCAGCAAGACAACAGCAGGAACTCTGACTCCAAGTCGCGATAAATCGAATATTGACAGCGGTTGAAACTCCACCAGGGTCTCTTTGGGTCCCATCAATTTCTTCGCCATGAATGTGAGCCATCTGCATCCCTCCAGCCGCGCAATTCCCCCGTCACTAACCACCACTACCACCAGATCATAGAATGGGCCTTCGGCAAGCGAATGACGCCGGCAGAACGTCTGCGCAAACACCAACGTGCGCTCGAGAAAACGCAAAGAGAACTGGACCGTGAGCGGGTCAAGCTAGAGAACCAGGAGAAGAAACTCGTGGCAGATATCAAGAAGAGCGCAAAGAACGGTCAGATTGGTGCCTGCAAGATCCAGGCGAAGGATCTGGTTCGGACACGGCGGTATATCCAGAAGTTCTACCAGATGAGGACCCAGTTGCAGGCCATCAGCCTGAGGATACAAGTATGCTGTTCTCCCGTCTATACCGTGGCCGTCTGCGGCTGACCGAGTCCTCTGCAGACTGTCCGGAGCAATGAGCAGATGATGCAGTCCATGAAAGGGGCTACGATGCTTCTAGGCAGCATGAATCGCCAGATGAACTTGCCGGCACTTCAGCGCATCGCCATGGAGTTCGAGCGCGAGAACGACATCATGGACCAGCGCCAGGAGATGATGGATGATGCCATCGACGATGTCACAGGGCTGGAAGATGAAGAGGAAGGCGAGGAAGTGGTGAATCAAGTCCTCGACGAGATTGGCGTCGATTTGAACAATGCTGTAAGTCATTGCGCTGCTCCTTCATTTTTGCTGCTAATGAGGTTGCTAGCTCGGTGAGACTCCGACAGGAATCCAGAAAGCAGCTGTACCGGAAGGCCGGGTCGCCCAGGCTATAGGCGGTGGAGGCGAAGACGACGACTTGCAAGCCCGCCTTGACAGTTTACGAAAGTAGTGACTAGCAGGAATCATGCGGGACGAATTAGCATCGCATCAAGCACGGCGCCTGGAGTTGTGGTAGACGCATGATTTGCTGCCGTTGATGCTGGATACTTTTCTTGGGCAGAAAAGCTTTCCTTCACGTGAGCGATTTTGACACGTTTTGAGCACGACCTTGTCGATTGCACGTGGGATGATTGAATCCTGTTTGCAAATTTGGCTATCCAAAAAAGGACGGCATAGAATTGAAGTTGAAGATGTACCTGGCACCAAAAAGCACAATCTTTCAAGAATACTATAACCAGATAGTCCGCAACCGCTGACGGGGATAGACTTCGAGGAACGTGTCCATCGACGGAACTTCAGCAACCTGTTGCAAGTACCACTCCTTAGCCTCTCCCCTTCGCTCTGCGACGGAATCTGATGTCACGATGTGCGCCGAGACGCAGGACCTATCGTACACGATCGTATAGATTCATTTAATTGGGCAGTATTTCTGTGATGGGCTGGCCCTGAGGAGCGCCAACTTGGCTGTACTGGCCTTGGATATTGCCTGATACGCAGATCAGTACGCACTAGCAAATGAGGTGGAAAGAGGTCATACCAGCTGGGCTATAGTTGCAAACTGTAAAATACGGGCTGGTGCCAGACCCAGTATTCGCCAATCCGTTCGGACAATACTGGGTCGCACAGCCAACCTCACGCGTGTCTTTCCACACAATCTGTGAGAAGTGACCCCAGTTGTTGAAGTTGGACACGTCGACGTTGTCCTGTCCGTAGGGCAGCGGGTAGTTTGGCATCTCCGTTTTGTACATGCTGTTGCCAATCATTGCCGGTACTCGATTGGGCGTATACCCGGCACCAATATTCTGCCCATAACCTCCTCCGCCAGCGGTGCTGGTTGAAAACAAAAGATTAGCGTTTACTCGACGGAGACTGTGCAAATGTGAGAGAGGAGTCACCTACGTATTGTGAGCGTAGATACAAGTGACAGCAATATCCGCGGCGATACTGGCCAAGTTCTCAGACCAAGTCAAGTTAGCAGCTGTGTGGTTCACTCGATGAATGTTGTGTGCTTCCAGAATGGCGTCGGTGGTGCTAAATGAGCTCACATCAGCCGTCACGACAGCGACAGGCGAAGCGGTGGTGGTAGTGGAGATGGAGGAGGACGTAGTCACAGCGGTGGCGCCGCTCGTGGTCGTCAAAAGAGTGGTAGTAGAAGCGGGTCCCTCGATGGTGGAAGAGTTTCGAAGGGAACTACTTGTGGAGGCCGGGCTGGAATCTGTCGAACTGCTGGTAGAAGGCGTAGAGGAGGAAGTCGTGATAAAGCTCGTCGAGACTCTGCTCGGACTCGAGGAGCTCGTGGTATTACCTCCCACTGAGCTGGCGCTACTGCTGCCCGGGGTAGTCGAAGCAGCCAAGGTAGTTGAGGTAGACGTTGCGCTTGTGCCTCCAACTGGTCCAAGGCTATTGCTTATACTGGTGGGAGATACTGTCGTGGCAGGGCTGCTGCCGAAGCTGCTGCTTGTTGAGGTCGAGATGGTGGGGGAGGATGAAGTGGAGCCTCCGATTGTACTGCCGCCCTCGCGACTACTCGTCGTTGATATGGAAGATGACAGCGAAGTGCTCGAGTTTGGAGCGGCGGGGTAGCCGTTCGGCCTAGAGCTGGCCGAGCCCCCAAAGGGTCCAGCGCTTGACGATGAGCTGAGAAGTCGCGAAGAGGCTGAAGTGCTCAACGGATTAGGCGACTTCGTGGTGGGCGGGCCAAACCAGTTGGCCCATGGCTCGTTGTTAGGACCAGTGTTGGAGAGAGGCTTTCCGGGTCTCTGGGAGAAAGGCGGTCCGAATGGCGCGAAAGGCGGCCCGGGCTTTCGAAAGTGTTGTACGCCTTCGCTCCGAGGAAGGGGAGTGACATTTTGCTCCTCACCATTGCAAGGACAGGACTGAATAGCCCTTGTCACGGTCTCTGTCACAGTAACGTTTCTCAGCCAGTGATTCCACGAGCCGAGTGCCTGCCCGCTGGCGGCCAGCAAAATGAAAGTTGTCGACGAGAATTTCATGCTTAAGAAGGGTAGTCGGTGGCTGGAGAAGCGTGGGATAATAGAAATACAGAAAATGAATCCACGAGAAAGAAAGGAGAAAGTGACTTAGGTGAGCTTCCTAGATACCTCGAAGAAACAGAAAGTGAGGCCTTAGTTGCTTGAGGTGAATGCGGCGTCCACGCCGTTTATATATTCTTCTCATCGGACCTGGGACGGCGACCTTGGGCATGATGAGAGCCGCCATGTTCGACAAGTGTATTGACTCTTTTCCGTTTGGCAAATCCGACGAAATTAGACGTGCGGTAGACTGCTGTCATAGCAACTGTCCAAGACTTCGACCGCAATGTAGAGGGCGGAATGCATCGAGAACTCGAGTATGTAAGAAAGGAACACGTCGTCCAGGAGACAATGCTTTGTTCGAGAAGAGAACAGGTCCCGAATCAATGACAAAACCGTCCCGAAGAGGTGTGCATGAGATATTTCTCATTGGGCAAGGGAAATCTTCCCATACCAGAAAGTTACAAGAGGAGATCAACCGGGAAAGGGGTAGGGGTTCCCAGCCGTCTGGGTGTGGACCGAGGCTTGCTGTTTGGTACAACTTATGGCTTGATTCGGACCTGAGCGACCGTCGGAGCAAGGGTCCAAGCCAGCTGCCAGTGTGATACAGGCATTAATGGGAGATCCTGGACTGGTGAGTGTGGAATCTAGCGGGGTTGTGTGACCTCCGTCCAGGAGGTGTTGACAAGGCTGCCAGGCCTGGACATTGGAATGGCAAAAGGTGTACCTACCTCGTCTCCAGCATCAGCTGAAGTCAACAGAAACGAGCCCGAATTTTTGCATTGTTAGTAGCAACCGGTAACGGGGTACCCATCTGTGCTGTGAAACAGGTATGTGAGGTTTCAGTTGTGACTGAGAGTGGAGGGACCCATTGCCACATAGCTTTGGTACAGCTCACACGCTTCTTACGGTTGTGGATACCTCCGTCGAGTGGGCAAGGCAGTGGCTCTCTGTTTACACCATTGTTGAGTGGACTCGCCCAACCTGAGCAGGAGTCCGATGACAAGATGAAGCAGGAGACAAACTAGTCATGTGACTTTTATTATCCGGCAGAACATCGGACAATCAATATGATGCTGCAATTCTCCGCGATCCGCCAACTATCTCCTTCATTGGCTAGAGGCAAACATCGCTGGAACATCACTGGATAATAGTTGGCGACGAGACTCTTGCGACAGCAGATGTAGAGGCCAACTTCCACGCGTCTTGTTAATACCTTCAGAGGCTCTTACACACACGCGTTCTTGCCGACAGACTAGCGCAGCAGATCTTAGTGTTGTGCCACCGCAATGTACCGACTCAGAACTGCAAGCAATGGCCGAACATGGAGATGATCCCGCTGTTCATGCGAAGGTTCATGAGCGGCCGTTCCTCTATTCCTGGGTGAGGACTGCTCTGTCGGTCGGGATGTACTCACTCCCGCTAATACAGTGTTAGAATCGCCGGCTGCGGCATCTGCACGGAATCTCCCTGCGCAACCTCCATGTAACGCAAACGAGTTCCAGAGGGAAGGGCAAGACGACAACGGATGATGATGCTCCATACAACCTTGTTTCTCCAGCCAGGCGTGCATTGCAAGGGGACGCCAGCCCGCTGACGCACTCCCGCTCCTTCACAAACCTCCCCACCGCGATCGATGAGGGTGCAGTCCCCGGCGGCCCGCAGAGAGCAGCCACCTCTTTCGAGAGAATCGAAAAGCAACAGAGCAGGCCTGGTGGGGTCAAGATGCGCAGAAGAAGCACTCTACATTGGGCCACAACAAGTCCGCGCGTGCGACAGTCGAAACTAGAAGACATTGTCGTTGATCGATTGGCTGATACCTGGATCTCTATCCATTGTGCTGGCATTTCTGAGCCAGTCTACATCAGTGAGGTGATAGAGAAATCAATGAACCCGAGCTTTGCGTTCTTCGATTTGGACAATACCGGTGCTCAGATCTCGAGGTCTGACGAGTGTGCCGTCCGCGTCTGGGCACGTCCTTCAAAAACTGAAAGTTACTGCCTCCTCGTCGAGCTGGAATTGAATTTGCGGTCTCTACAATTCGTCGGACGAAGCTTGGAGAACTTCCATCATCCATTGCCTCAGAATTGTGTCCTTTTGCATCTGTCGGATGGGATCTATACCAGTTTCACGGATCTGCCCGCCGAACCTCATCCAACTGCTGAGCATGCTGTTGATCACAGGGCTGGCACTAGTAAGCCTGGCTCGACTTTCGACGCTCTCATGCAGCTTGCGAATCTGGATGAGTGTATACAGGATGCTGTTAAAGTGCGGTCACAACTTGAGCAGGACATCAACAGAATCCTTGCCGAAGCTCGTGTCCTTACTGTTGATGACACCGCAGAACCTCAAGTTGATGATGACAGTCCTCAGGTCAAGGCTGCATTGGTTGCGGAGCAGAAGCAATTGCGACAACTCAAGAAGAAGAGGGAAGACTTGCAGCAGTCCCTGGAGCAGCGCAAGCAGGCACTCTCCAGAGGACGCGAAGCCCAAGAAAAGGCACTAGCGCTGACTGAAGCCGGAAACAGGGAGTCTCAAGAACTGGAGAGTCGACTAAAGCAAATCGAAGCAGATTCTAGTGGCCAAGTGAGGCGGATTTGTGAGTCTCTCATGACGATATTTCCCATCGAACCACTCAAGAACCGAACGCTCCAATTCACCATCCGCGGCATCCATCTCCCCAACTCGGTATACAACGACACCAACCGAGACGAAATCGCCGCAGCCCTTGGATTCGTCGCTCAATTGGTGCATCAACTGGCCCTTTACCTTTCCGTCTCCCTGCCCTACATGCTGGAGCCTTCTGCTTCGACATCCTTCATATTTGATCCGATATCGATTGGACTGAGTCAGCGCAAATACCCACTGCATCCAACGACCGTTCCTTATAAGTTCGAGTATGCCGTCTTTTTGTTGAACAAAGACATTGAGTTTCTTATGAATCGGCAAGGTCTGCGAGTGCTTGACATTCGACATACGCTTCCCAACCTGAAGTATTTGCTTTATGTGTTGACCGCTGGTACTGGAGAAATGCCGGCACGGAAAGCTGGCGGCGTCAGGGGTTTGTTGGGTGGTCGCTTGACCCCAGACATCTTGCGCCGTACCAGCGAAGACAGTGTTCGGAGCCTGTCGGGGGATATCACCGGCACGAAGACAAACGGCAATGTTATTGACAACAAAGAGAAAGAGACTGATCCTTTTGTAACAACATCACTGGCAAGAGGACTGTCATACAGACAGCGCTTCTCCCCGGTGCGGCACAAGTGACTATGGCCAAATGAAATACTCAGCTGGCAATGAAGAGCATATCATCTTAGGGGTCCCTGCTTCGTCCTCAATTTTTAAGAGGTCATGTCCTTGCACCTCGCAAACTCCTGTTATCGTAGAAAGCCACCGCATAAGTGCGGCTAATGGCGGCGTGGCATCCCCTCTGTCACTTTATTCACCATAGATTCGCGTCTCGATTCGTGAATTAAGGTAACAGGTGTCGCGAGACATACAAGAATGTGTTACTGTGAACCTAGGCCAAGCTCTCCTCGATGTCATGTAGTAGGGCTGACGCCATGGCCCCCAGAGCATTTCAGGACTCGCCCAAGTCGCCGGGTGACAGAGGCAACCTATAGTCGAGTGGAAAGGACTATGCGAGTTCAATATCGTCATTGTTCAAGCTCTGCGCCGACTTCGACTTCAGCCCGCCGATGGCAGTTGACGTTGGGGCCTTCAACCAGCTAAACCGTGTATTTGCACCGCCACAACCAAAGTTGGCTAGTGGCTGTCCAGCAGCGGGACTCGGGCCCTTCCAGGAATGGTCCCAGCCACAGCCACAGCCACAGCCACCCCCAGAGACCTCTCCGCTTGGATTCTCAGCTGCGAACGGTTATCTCGGCGTCACAAACCCACCAGCATTCCAACCTACTCCCAATTCCCCGCCCGGTTCCTGGCCCGCGATGGCTTACAATGCTCACCAACAACTGCCTGTCAACGATCTGAGCAATGTTCATGCTTACAAGGCGAGCTCCTCTCCGGAACCTGGAGATGGCCATAATGCGCACGGCAAGCCGCATCGGCGAGGCTATCAAGCATGTCAAAACTGCAGGTCACGTAAAGTGAAATGCGATTTAGGCAGTAGGTGACACAAGCGTCAATCTTCCGTATTGTCACTAACGACAGATGTTGCAGGTGTCGATGCGCCAGCTGAACCTCCTTGCCGACGATGCATGCGCGAGCGCCTCCAATGTGAATTTGCACCGACCCGGAAGAAGCAGAAGCGGCTGGACGGCACAGCAAGAGATGTGTCCACCCCGTCTGGCAGCGCCCAGGCGTCGGTGAATAATGGAGCATCCCACTACGGTCTTTCCAAAGACTCACAACAACCTGCGGCGCTCCCTGCGACGAATGGGTTTCCTCGACGGTCTTGGTCGCCTCACGTGTCTAACAATCCCCGGGCGTCAATTACTTCACAACCCCGAAACGAACCTCACCGCGTGCAGGCCTCTTCTATGTATCCTAGCCCAGCAAGCAACAAGCCCAGCGCCGATATTCACCTGCAAAGTCAGGCCGCCGCCGCAACACTAGGTGCTCAAGTGTCAACTTCGCAAGATAGTCTCATGGCTTTGGTTGATGCGGCTCATGTCTTTGAAAGCGCCGCTCCAGGTGACAAGGAGAGCCCATTGTCTGACCGTGGCGTGCGCAAGAAGACAATATCAAGTCTGGGACATGGCGGCCCCGAGGAGCCCAGCGCTGTTGGCCTATCTCCGGCAGAGCAAGCTGAGCAAGAAGCTGGTATGAAGACATGGTCGCAGATGCGCTTTGTTCGCAATGGCTGGTTCACTGCTTGGGAAGCCATGCAATACGTCGAGTACTTCTACGCCAACTTGGCCCCTATGACTCCGGTCGTCTTCCCTGATTTCAGGTCACCCGTCAAACATCACGCGCTGCTCGCTGATGAGCCCATTCTTGCCCTCGCAATCCTGGCTATCTCTTCACGTCACATGCCACTGTCCGGCAATGCGGCGGTGTCTCGGTCTTACCAAATACACGACAAGCTGTGGACTCACCTCCGCCGGCAGGTGGAACGACTTCTCTGGGGCCAAGAACAATTCGGCGGAGGATTCTGTGGAGGCGGGAGTACCGCCAAAATTCAGGAAACCAATACTGGCCAACTCACCTGGCAAGGCAGCCTACGAACTCTGGGCACTATTGAAGCCCTCCTGCTGCTCACCGATTGGCAGCCACGCGCTCTGCACTTCCCACCGGGGGATGAAGAGAATGGTCTTCTCGACCGCAGTTTGCTCATGCCGATCGATGTTGACTCCAAATTAGGTGGGCAATCGGAGGAGCGGCTCGGTACCAGAGACTACGACAATCTCCCCTACGCTAGCTGGCTTGAACCGGCCTGGAGGTCCGACAAGATGTCATGGATGATCCTTGGGCTCGCTCAGAGTCTTGCCTTTGAGCTTGGTGTCTTCGACACGAACCACTTCAACTGTCGCCATGATCATGGGCCCGACTCCGAGTGTGCACGAAAAAGACGGGTCCGACATCTAGTTCTTGTCTATGTTGCTCAGACTAGCGGTCGCATGGGCGTTCAATCATCGCTCAACGTTGATCAGTGGGAATCTGACACGGTCTGGGACAAGACAAGCCGAAAGCAAGATCACCCAATCGACCTCATGCAAGGCTGCTGGGTAAATATTGCTAGGATCATGAATCAAGCGAATCGGGAAATCTTCTCGTCTCACCACTTCACCAGGGAGCTCACAGCGAGTGGTAGATACAAGGAATCTATTGCCACCTTCACGCCCTTGCTGCACAGTTGGAAGAATGAGATGGAGAGATGGAAGGTCCACATTCATCCCGTCATGCAATGCATTTTGCTCATGGAGTATGAGTACGCCCGGCTGTACATCAATTCCTTGGGTTTGCAGAAGGTCGTCGAATCTTGGGTAGAGGGAGGTGCGACCATGCGGAGAGCGACGCTTGCCAGGATCTCCGAAGAGAACAAGCCTTTCATCGACGAAGTGACGGAGGCTGCCCTCAACATATTGGATCTTGTCATTGACGGCCTTGCCGCCCAGGGCTTTCTCAGGAACGCTCCTGTCCGCACATATCTCCGCAGCTTGTCCGGGATGATGTTCACGCTAAAGGTACGTGGAGCCCTTGCCCTACTCCAGAACTCTTTTGGCGACTAATCCAATGTCTTACAGCGATTCAGCCTGGGGATCCACGAAGAACTAGTGCGTAAATGCCTGCAGAGACTCGAAAAGATCACAGATCTCATGTCTGAGCAAGTTGTTGACGACGTCCACCTGGCTTCGTCCACCTCCCGGTTAGTGCAGAACATACTAGGCAACGTGAAACAGACCTTGATTCGAGTCCAAATCCCTGGCACAGGTTCAGCTGGCCCAAGTCGAGAACAATCAGGACCGCCCTCTCCCCACGGCCATGACGGCGTCAATAATCAACCACCCCAACAGATTGTGGCCACCAGTTCCGTGCAACCAAAGCTTGAATTTTACGGAACTGGGCCTGATCCGCTGGCTGGCATTCAGGCAAAGTCCATGGCCGACCTCGATTCGCAAACTTTCGTGCCGCCACCAAATTTTGGAGATCATGACATGGATTTTCCATTGCCAGACGATGTGAACATGGGCTCGGGAATAGACCTTGCGGGAGGTGACTGGCTCGCCCTCCCGCTTGACAACCTGTGGGGAGGTGATGAAGCCACGGTTGACCAAGGATTTGGGGGCATTGGTCCGACCTTAGGAGGGAGGGATCTGCTGGAGGCCATCACTAACCGCAACTACAGCCAGATGCAGTGGAACGGCAGTCAGACATTTGGTTTTGGCAATATGTGAAGTAGACAAAACAACCGAGGAGGAGAAGCCTCTTGTTTCGTTTTGCCACCTGCTGTTGGGTCATTTGATGGGTGATCGGATCCTTGCCTCACGGCACTAGTAGCCTCGCGATTTACGATCTGAGGCGTTGGGATCATTGACAGGCCGTGGAATGACGAATTAACATCGCGGCCGTAACACCGGTGACAGGATGAGCGCTTGGGATACCTGGGATGGTGATGCTGGACTTGCCATGCACAGTCGGGTCTCTATCCAGTATTCGAACATCCCACAAACATGCCACCCTGTTACAGCAGCTGGCGGTGCCACGTCTGGAGCACTGCATAATTAGCCGAACAGACGCTTTAGGTGCCTCAGTTGCATGGTATCACGGATAAATAATTCTCCGACCCAGCCCCGCAATCTCTTCGTCTGTTTGGCGAGGCACGTGCAGCACCCGCTCCACTTGCTCCACCAACTAACTAACTTACTGCTGCACTCAACTCAATGCCATCAACACCCGCTCTGATTCACTCGAGCACTCTTCTTCCCCCTCTATCCCTTCGGCTGCTGCCTGCGTGATCGAGTACCTGTTGCAAATCCTTACACTGTCCACAGACAAGAGTTGAAGAGTAGCCGACCTATTCCATGTGTGTCGTATGACGAAGTCCGCCGCGCGTCCGCAGTCTTCGACGACTCTCTCGAGTCTCGGCGCATTGACAATGTGGTACCCGGAGCCGCTTGCTGGAGCTGTACAACCTCAACGGTAGCCGCGGCATGTCCAACGATGCTTCAATCACTGTTCGCCAACTATGGGGACAATTGAGCACACCGGCTGCGAGCCACACGGTTCCGGAGGCATGGTGCACGCCTTTGATTCTGCCAAGTGGAGGTTTGCGCAAGATGTCGTTGGGGAAGGAAACATGCTAAGGGCAGACAGGCATATTCATCTTCGAGGATGACTCCACAACCACCCTCCACGCCAGGGTCACCTTCAAGTTGCCTTGCGAGAACCCGAATCCAATCATAAGCCCTGATACCACTGGTAACTCCTCGGTCGTCGGCTTCTCCAATCCCTTCTATGCTTCCATATCTCCCCAGATATTTGCTCTTGCCACCGCGACCGTCATCAGCTACATTCTCGTCATTCTCATCTTCATCACGCCGAGGACGTTCTATCTCGGAGGGCCAGGAGGAGGCACGCGATTTCTAGGTCGACGCGGCATAATAACAGGATCTTATGGCTCATCATCTGTGGTGGGTGTGGGACGAAGGCCTCTCCTCCAAAAGATCGCGACGGTCACTGTGGCCATATCCCTCACAATTGCGACGGCCGACACTTTCAATGTCGCCGAAAGGCAATATAATCAAGGCTACATCGACTCGAGTCAGCTGGTTGACAACGTCGTTGATAGCCTGGAGATCCGGATCATTCGGGTCATATCCGACACTTTCTTGTGGCTCGCTCAGGTACAGACCTTGATACGATTATTTCCTCGGCATAAGGAGAAGGTTACCATTAAGTGGCTTGGTTTTGCCATGGTCAGCTTTGACACCATATTCAGCATCTTAGACTCTTTTGTCAGCGGCAGCCCCAGGACACGGCCCAGGAGTTTCTCGGACGCCATTCCTGCCCTCAACTACCTGTTTGAATTGGCCATCTCTCTAATCTATGCGTCCTGTGTGGTTTACTATTGCCTGTCGAAAAGGCGGTTCGCGTTCTGGCATCCGAAAATGAAGAATATATGTTTGGTCGCCCTGCTATCCCTCATTTCCGTGGTAATTCCTGTGGTGTTCTTCATTCTCGATATATCGCAGCCCGATCTGGCGGGGTGGGGCGAGTATATCCGATGGGTTGGCGCCGCAGCTGCAAGTGTCGTCGTTTGGGAATGGGTGGAGAGAATCGAGTCTCTGGAACGGGATGAAAGAAAGGACGGTATTCTGGGACGTGAAATCTTTGATGGCGACGAAATGTTGGACATGACTCCATCAGAGGATGCCAGCTGGCGTGGAGACCTGGGACCAGACCATGGCGGTGGTGGGGGCAAGGGTATGGGTGAAAGAATGGCGTCTCAGTATCGGCGGGTTCGTGGTCGGCTTCCACTACGCAAACGGAGAAAACGAGTGCCATCAGACGGCATTACTACCGGCGCGGATGCTATGGGCGCAGCCGGCCACGCCATCCCCGGGTCGCAATTTGTGATACCTCAGCAAACAACGACGCCCCCCAATCGAAGCGATACCGGAAGTGCTACCAGCACCGTCTATGCTGTACGATACCACAATCCCGCAAGTCCACCGCCGAATCCACAACCAGAGCTGCGTCGTGAAGGAGGCGGCCACACCAATGGTGACGCCCCGAAAGATTCAGACGACTCCAGCTCTTCTCCAGCTGGTGCAGACAAAGAATTGGCACTGCAAACTGTGGCCCGCACATTGGCGGCGTCGCAAGGCCGTAATCTTTGGCAAGCTGTCCAAAATCCATTCAAAAGACGCAGGTCTGAACCGCCAGCAGAGGTGGCTGATGCCCAAAATGCTAGTGGCGTACGACGGTCCCCCATTGATCGCACGCTAAATCTGCGGGACCGATTGGGAGCGTTTGCGTCTACGCAAAGAGAGCGATTTGGTGCCCGCGGCAATACTGCCGCCGCTTCCCTGCCTATCACGGTCATACCGGCGCCGAGAACCAATGAACGGACTTGGTCTCCTGATGATGTCCAAGGTATTCCGATTGAGGAAGGCTCTGTTCGAATGGCGAATACGGACCCAGCATTGCCCGGGCAGGCATTCTATGGAAGAGAGCAGGTTCCGGGCCAGGTGGTCTTCATTCCAGCACCCACAAACGGCCGAACCTGGTCTCCCGATGACGCACATCTAGACGTTCCGTCAACCCCAGTACCTGTGCGGCCCGATGCTGTGGCCTTGCGCCACCCGGCCTCAACCTTTGGCCAGACTCACTCTCCTCAACAGATATATACGCCTAGAGGTTCGCTGATCATCTCCGAGAGTGACCCCAGACCGAGCCGAGTGATTGATGCTTCTCACCCGACTTCGCCGAGGTCCGCGACCTATGCGCGCCCTCCAGCGGTTGCACCGATCGCGGAGGATGCATCGAACGAGGCTGGCAGTGAGATCCCAACCCAGGTAGCAGTGACAAGCCCGGCTGCTCCGGCTCCAGCCCCGTCGAGCGGAGATGCTGAAAGAGAACCCCCTGTTTCTGGAAATATTCGTCATTCATCTTCACGGTCTGTTCAAGCGGCACAGGCTCCTTGTGACTCATCCCAAAATCTGACGAACGCCGAAGCCACGGAGAGCGATGGAAGAGACACAGGGGGCACAGGATCAACCTCGAAATAGTAGCTTCATTCAATAGATAGCATGCGTCTTCCAGATCACTTGCCATGCGCCAAACCAAGACCCCCGTGACAGTACGACGCCAGGACCTACTGCTACGAGTCTCCTTCGTAACCCTCTCATCCTCTACATTCTCTGGTACAAGCTCATTCCCTGGGATCGGAAGGTCGATCTGGAGGCGGCCAGTGTTCAGTCCTGTACCTGCGCTCGGCGTACCTGCCTCCTCATGCTCCTGAAGGGGTAGCTGTACCTCCTGTCGCTATGATGCGGAGTAGACCTACTGTGGACCACTTCGCGCATATATGCAGCTTACGGACTACGTATGTGAATTGTTCTGCCTGAGCATGTGAGCATGTGCTGCATAACTTTCGTCGACCTACATGCCACTTGTCCTGTGTTTATCAATGCTATCCGAGTGGTACTTTTCGCCTGAGCTCCAGCGAGGCCTCGGCTATGCGTGCGAAGGCGTAAGCGACAGTGCGCACCCCTGCCTCGACTGCTCGATGAGGCCGCATGATGACCTTCCGTGCCAGTCATCTTTACCGCAATGGTCCGGAAGTTGAGGGCGCCTTTGGCGTCAACTCGATCCCTTTGACGGTCGTCGCACATATCATTTCCTTCCTTGACGATGACGTCGCCTCGCTGGCTCGACTATGTCGCACATCCCGCGTTCTCTGGTACATGACACTGCCGCACTTGTGGAAAAATGTCACGTTGAAATCATACAGCGCCATTCGCTACAGGGAGGATGTGCCGGAAGGGTTCGGCAGCGCGAGCCCCTTCGCCATGGGATTGAATGCGCTGGTCACACGGAACGTCTCGAGTCTGGTACGGTCGCTGAGCCTGGAGGGAGAATTCAGCTCTGCAGACGTGAGCGAACATGCAAGAGTTGGCCGGGTATCGGAGAGCACCATGATCTTGAACATTGCTGTCCGTGCGGTCCTTGATCAGTGCACTCACCTCGAGAATTTCCGCTGGGACCTGAATATACGCACACAACCGAATGTCTACGCCGGGCTAGCGAAGCTCGAGCGGCTAGAGTCACTGTGGATTCGTTTCCCTTCCAACAGGTCTCCTCAACCGTCGTATGAGCTCCCTCCTTTACCGAACCTGAGGTCGTTGACGTTCACGCACTACGATCCTTTGTGTTATCCCGACGACGTATCCACCCTTCTGCTCCATGGCACGAAGCTTGAGAACCTCGTCATGCATTTTTCTCCGCGCATGCGTGAACAAGGCGAACCCTCTGTCATCCTCACACACTTTTTTCGCAAGATCATCGCGGCCAAGAGGAGACTCCGCCTGAAGAGTATGGGCGTATACAATCTACTGAACAGTGTCGACCCAACCGAGTGTCTCCACGCAGTGGACACCACCGGAATAGAGCATGTCACCTCTGTGAACACCTTTGGCCCGGACGAGGACGCCCCGGTGGTGGGCGATCGTTCCGGTCCCGTCAATGCTACGCATTTCATTGATCGGACGTGGCATATGATAGTGAAGGCCGAGGAGCATGCTCCCAGCCCGAAAAGCTTGAGGATCGACCAACTGCACAGGAGGCACGCACAAGACTTGGGCAATTTTGGGGGTTTGGAGAAGCTGTATCTCATCAACGCACGGTACAAGCACCACCGACCAAACGGGGCCCCTATGAACAACCCCGACGAGAGCTCCTCGAACTCGGCCGACTCATCCCCATACTACAAAGCAGCGACCGATGACGTCCGCTCCTCGAGAAACACACCTGTTCGAGCCATATCGGCCGCGGCGGCGGCTTCAATCTCCCTTCGCGACCTGTATCTGGACAACATCTGCAATGTATGCGGCCCGACCCTTAGGCACCTCATACTCCCTGCCCGCTGGCCGCTTCCCACCGCAATCACAGCCCGGCTCATTCGGACTTGTCCGAATTTGACACAGCTCGCCGCAGCTCTGGACTGCGTTGAAGATTCCAAGTTCGAGGCCTTGAGGCTCCTCATACCGTTTCTCCGTGAATTGTGGGCCCTTCGTGTACTTGCTCCGCTGGGCCAGGAAGCATGTGGTGAGGAAGGCAGGAAAAATGTAGAAGCGTACGAGAACTTCGTCAGTCTACCAGATGACCTTCACGAGGAGAAAATCTCCAGCTGCCTCATAGAAAGAGGCGGTGGTCCGAGCTCACAGAGCACGGACTTCGCAAAGCTAAAGTATGTTGGCGTAGGCTGGAAGGTCTGGGAGATCGGACCGGTCCTGGAAGAACATATTGGGAGAACTGGCCAGACTGACGACGGGTATATAGAGGATGGTACGGAGAGCCAAAATAAGGCCGACACCGTGTACAGGCGGCGATTGAAACGGATTGAAGAGAAGGATGTCCAACATGTCGAGATCTGGAGGATGGACTCGCTGGATATTGTCTGAACTGTGGTGCATTGATTTGCGTATCTCCACTTCGAGCCGACACCCGTGCCATTTGAGCCGCAAACGGGATGCACATTTGTTCAAAGTCCACGTGTCAAAGACCGTGTGGTGTATTCTCGTCGTGTGTAAGCACTCGCAAATTTCGTCCGTAGTCGGTCCCATCATTAACTAGAGGCGTCTTCGGTTGGAGTTGCTCGCGACGGGCTGTGCTGTGTTTGTTGACCACCTTCGGGACTCCATACACTCGAGAAAACAAGGTAGACAGAATCGATCGGGTTGATCGAGTCGCGCTCTTCTCGTTTAGGGCGCGGCCGCCCTCTGCAATCAATGTGGGAATTAGATGACATTTCTGTTTCTAGTAGGCCTTCCGCAGTGCCAACCGGGTTTCTGGTTACGATTCACGTCGGGCGATTGCGCTTCTATCAGCGTGCTCGGCATCCAACATACTGTACCAGTCAAGCATGGGGGAAGGGGAACGGTATAATGAGTCTTGGTAGATTTCCAGCATTCCGGATACCAGCACGCAAATTGCCAGTCAATGACTAACGGCGACGGTCCTCCGACGGCGCGCGATGGGATTGCAAGCGGCACTGTCGGCGTGAGAGAAACAGGTTTCGATACCGGCGAGCATGAACCTGCATGACGGCTTGGCCGAAAGATCGGGCGCCCCGTCCGTTCTCTAAGAAGAGGTCCCCACGGAGCAAGGAAAGGATGGAATTCCCTATGGCCGGTAAAAGGGCCAAGGACTCTCCTATATCCCACTCGTGATCAGGACATGGTCCTGAACTCCGCCGGAGTGATGACTTCCTTCTGTGCAGGTTCGAGTGGTGCTCGAAGTTGGTCATTGTAGCCGGCAATTTGTTTGATAATGGCTTTGTTTCTTGTCGGTCGATAGGAGTTGCGCGACCACAGACATGCCAGGGTGTTCACCTTGGACCCCCTTCCATTCTAGTGTAGAGCTATCCGTAAAGTCGGTGGGTTCGATGGACCTGGGGTTGCAGTATCGAGGCGTTTTGCGCGCCGTCTCTGATGGCTTCAAGCTCCAGAGGCTCATGGGGACCTTTGATGGTTCGGGGTCTGCTCACTTTCGCTAGTCTGGTCTTGGTCTCTTGACCGAACCAAAGAATCCGTTTCCTCTCTGTGGTTGCCATCTTGTACACTTGTGACGGCAAGGAGCGCGCTGTCCCCACGCTCCTCGTTTCTCTCTCGGTCCAGATCCGCCAAGTCGAGGCTGGGGTGAGTATCGTCCGCTGGTATCGGAGCATAATCTCCCACAGTCGCCGTCGCCGTCGCCGCGTTCACCTCCTCCGGCGGCTGCGCAGAAGGTCTCGTCCGGAGTTCGACAGCATCCACAGCCCGGATTGTGAAAATTCTCGTTTTCTCCTGGCTGTGCTCTCTCCGTACAAACCAATCGAGCCTGAATACGTCGCTCTGGGATGATTCGGGATCCGTGGGAGACTCGCTGTCCAAGAAGTCTGGTATGGATATGGACGGTCGTTTGTGGACGAGAATGCTTGACTCAGCTAGCAAGCGTGCCATGGCGGCAATCGTACAGGGGTTTTCGAGCAATACGTCTCTCGTCTTCATCATGAATGTAGCCGCCGTCCCAAAAACAAGCATCGCGAAAAGCATGCCTTCCAAGATGCGTGTCGACACTGCATGCTGGATAAGTCTGCTCCGCCTGTTGCTGGTCATCGTGCTCGGGTACCGAAGGCTCGCAAGTGTTTCATTTTGAGCCGGAGTTTGCCGCAAAACGATGTTGTATTGCTGAGCCCGCAAGATGCCGTGGAAGTGCTTGATTGTGTCCACAATCTTGTCGACCTTCGAGGGATCCCTAAGATCCGACATTTCGATGCCGCCACTACCCTCTACCAAAAGGGTGAAGAACTCATCCCAGGGAAACGGACCGTCGGGCTGCCTGGGCAGTTGGTCCGAATAAGGTTCGAGGAGGAAAAGATCCGTGAACCACTTCGACGTGGCTTCGATTGGCACAGGCGGGAAGTCTGCGCCGATTGAGAAGTTTGGTAGCGAGAACCTTGCAGAGACGTCGATGGTGTGGAGGTCTTCGTCGCACATGAGGATGACGATGTGGTCGATCTCTCGGCCGCTCAAGGATCCCCAGATGTATGCGTACTCCGGCGGATCGCCAATTCCGTTACCATCTCCTGCCCAATCCGAATAGCCAAAAACTCCCCCCTCCACGACTGGGTCGATACCTCCCAGGTAGATGTCTGATTGTGTGTTGAGGTAGGTTGCAAGAGCTGGGGGTTTCACGATATTCATCTCTCCGCCGTTTGTCCAGTTCACTGAAGCATTTACCTCGGGGCCTGATAAGTATCTACAGTGGAGTTTGGCGTGCAAGGCAGGAACAGTGGTATCAATAAAATCGCCCAGCTCCAGGTTGCTGGTGTCACGTACCATCTCCAGCTTGGGGAAAACAAACTCGTCGTACGTCCACTTTGGGTATGACAGATTTTGCTCAAGAATTAGAGCCCCAAGCATCCCTCCTTTGTCGTCGCTAGTAATGTCCAGGTCAATGTCCTCGACCGATCGGAACGAGTCTTGACGCTGTATTTGAACGAGGGACTGAGTTGGTATTTGTGCTACGTCGTATACGCCGCTCACAACGATTGTAAGGAGCCCGCCGATCAGCGCCATGAGCGTCGTTGCGGTGACGGCAAACTGTCTTGTTCGGACCGAGGAGATGATGGCAGCGGGGGCAAGTTGCTTCAAATAACTGACGTTCAAGGCGTCTTTGTAGGTTCCGCCTCGCCTCAGTCGTGAAAATGGAGCCAGGAGCCGCGTATTGAAGTCAACTGACAGAGCGAACAGTTTAATGATGATCATCAATAGCGCGGGGATATACGACCATGTATAGTGAATATACTGTTTCAGGTCGACATTGGCGATGCCATTGTGCTTCCGCGAGACTTGCAAGAGACTCTCGAGTACAACAATAACGGCCGCGATGGTAAACAAACCGAGACTGCGGACAGAAGGCTTTAGCACCAGAGGCCGCCAGGACGGTTGTGCCAGTCTGGTATTCTCTGAAGGAGCGTCGTTCTTCAAATGCTCCAAAAGGGCTCTATTCAATGAGAAGACCGTTGCTGTTCCAACGATGGATCCTGGATCGCATGGAACTGAGACTGTTCGAGGGCAAAATATGGCCATAATGACTGCAGCCACAGCGAGGACGGCGAGAGTGGCCTCCATAATGCGGGCTGAAAGCGAGCGAACTGTCAACCGCGTACGTTTAGTGGTTGAGGATCCAACGACGACAGCCTGCGAAGGTCTCATGAGCGATTCCCTGGCAATCTGGGCGGAAACTGAAGTGAAGAACGGTGGGAGTAGGGCTTGCAAAGTCGATACGTCGAACATCTCCTCATCGGTGACGTTGATACGAGACTGTCGAGCGAGCTTGATCACCGGACCCCAATGGCTGTCACTGTTGTAAGTCGAAATCCCCGACACCGAATCCAAGATCAACTCTGTCAAGTTCCAAGCACTCAGACCACTGATCCTTCGACCATCGGTGGTCGGGGAAGGATTTACCAAAGTAGCTGCAGTGTTTGTACCGCTGGCTCGGTCAACTGTGACGCTGAGACGGGGCAGGCTGTATGACGGTCTGCATAGGAGTTGAGTTGAACGGGTAATACTGTAGTAGTAGGTAAGGTGGTATTGATCTGCGTATGCTGAGGAGTTGATCATCAGCTCCATTGTGTAAATCAAGACGCGCTGCGAGTCTTCTTCATCTCCACCGCCTGCACACGCTACTTTGACAAACTGTCCAATGGTTTGTTTCACTCCGACTTCCGTCAGATATAATGGCGGTGTCAAATTTGCCTCGCAGCCGTTGAAAGAGATTGTAACATTGGAAACATCATCAGTAGGCTCGTAGGTGTTATACGGCTGTCCACCGGTAGGTACATTCAACGAAAGACCCCCGAAATGGAGCATAGCGGGTTCACAGGTGAGCGTCGCGGAGAATCCGTCAACTTCTGCAGTTAGTGCGTCGGCCGCTGAGGGATCGGCTGAAGTAAAGTTTTGGTATGCGAATGACGCTGTAGTCCCGGCGGGATACTTCAGACTTGAGTTGTGAATGGCATCATAGACATAGAAGGGCATTTGAGCAACAGGGCTAGTAAGTAAGGACGAGGCGTTGTCCACGAATGAATCAGAGACCGCCATCGTAATGCCCGTTTGGTCCAGCTGGAAGGATACCAAGCCGAGAAGACTGGTTGAGACGACGATGAGTAGGGTAACCAGAAGTGAGGATATCGAAGCTAAGGCGACCAAGACGTTGCGGTTTCGTATGGCTTGGTAAATTGTCGTAGGTGCAATAGGAGAGATGTAGTCGAGATGGATAGCCTGATCTGTGGAGGCAGGGTCGCTATGCAGCAGAATATACGGGGCGAGCTGCTTTGATCTGTATTCGATCCGAGACCAGAACGCGAGCGTCACCGTCAGAACTATGAGCTTAGATCAATACATGTTCTGGTATGGTACACAGATGTCCCTACTAGCAACAGGCCCATATGTCCAAAGGTAGTAGGCATCCTCATCAGCGTTTGCTATGCCTTGGTTGTTGTGGGCTACCTGGATGATAGCTTCGACTGCGGCCAAAAGACCGATGAAAATACCAGCAAAAGCCAGTAGTGTTCGTCTTTGTAACGACCGCGATCCCCATGGCTTGTGTTGTAGAGGCGGCTTGTTCAACGCTTCCTCGTCTGGTTGTGCCTGAGAAGTCTGGGACGAGGTGGTCGTCCGTTGCAAGCGCAACATGGCAATTGAAGTCGGTGGGGAACGTAGATTTGAGTCTGACACCGCTACAGCGTTTCGTGATATCAAGAAGCTCTGCGAGCTTTCTGGCACTGGCGCTTGATCCAGAGCTCGTCGGTCATCGTCCGACATTTTGTCGACGACGCGGCTTCGATGCAGGAAACGCGGGCAAACGTGCGAGAACAAGTGGTGTAGCGCGCATGAAGGGCATCATCCGGTCGAGAAAGAAGTTGATAGCTGTGCACGCTGTCGCATTGAGGCTTCGTTGTTTCACATCTTGCCAGATCGCCTGAGCCATTTGGGACATTACTAGGCCAGGCGCGCTGTATGCTTCCGATCCCAATCCCGGTATCTGCATTTTCATTGGCGGACTGCGCTTCAGTCCTGCAGAAGATACAGGCGGGTGACAGAGAAATTGGCCAACGGCGCGAAGTCGAGGGGATACACAGCCCACAGGTTGAGACAACTTCTGCGGGAAGCCCTGGGCGGAGCACCGCTGGTCCGATGCGGCACCGGCTAGCCCTCGTTCGGCAGCTGCCTTCGACTAGCCAATATACCCCAGTACTCGTAATGGTACCTCGTAGTCTGCAGAGCGCCAACACTGCCAAGACGCGAGGGACGGGCGGCCTTACGAACATAAGGCCTCGCTTATCGGCTGCGCCAGCGGCAGCTGACTGGTGCCTGTGCGTGACGCTTTCCTAGTAGCCCGAAAAGTGGTCCCCGAGGGTCATTATCCTTCTGACGACGTTAAGGTAATTGCTGCTGGGTACGCCGTACGGCGTTCGGTGAAGTCACCTTCATATCAAGGAGACGTTTCTGAGGTACGATCGTCGTCCTTGGCCGGTCATCGCCATTCCCCGTGGTGGGGGATGGCCAACCCTGCATTGAGCTGTTAGCACGGCTGATGCTCTCTGAACACCGTCTAAGTACGAGGTCTGGCCCGCCCTATGATCGCAGTTTCCAGGTCCGGGCCCTCAAATCAAAGACAAACCTTTTCGAGCATAGGAAAAAGACGGGACTCAGCCCGCAATGATGGCAGCCCCGAAGATATGCTAAAAATTTGATTCAAGCATTACCCAATTCATACGACGCGGACAGCAGCATCCCTGGGCACGCAAAGTTGGCCACGTCAAATGGTAAAGTAGCGTGACAATAGAGGCCCGAGGACCATGCCTTGAACTGGGGTCGAGGCTTACGAGTGTACATGGTGGAGATGGTCGAAAATACCGTTTGCTCGTCAAATGGAGATATAGCTTCTAGGACAGAAGGGATGCAATTTTGTGTCTGAGATGAGGCCCATTCTGTGCTTGTCGCTTCCGACTCTTCTCATTCGACGCGGGGTAAAGATCATGATTGGTTAGGCCGAAGTGCGCCGCTCGAATAGAGCTCTTTCGGATCAAGCTAGTCCAAGGAAGGCCCGCACAGTTCGACGAGCGAAATGCGCCTAATTTGTGTAGTAAAATTTCGGAGCTCACTACGCCCTCTTTTGTGCCATTCTTTTCTACCGCAGATTTCAGGCGTCTCAATACTGCCAGAGTTCTTATATCCTCAATCGGCCGTTTAAAACCAGGCTCAGGTCACACCGCAAATTTTGCGAATGTTGAGGAAGGTTTCATGAAAACTCTATGCTCGGTTCAATCCGTTGCACCGCTTCTATCTATGCTAGAGCTGGCCGTTTCGTCTTGCACCCACAACGAGCCAGTGTGGACAGGGAAGCTAGAATAGTACTCGGTCTCGATCTCAGCCAGATACAAATTTGGTCGCGGGACTTCCACGGGTCTCTACTGACATGACTCGAAACCGGGTCGTGGTCTGATTTCCGTGGAGACAGTAGTCTTCGTCTTTCTTCTTTGCACGTCTCATTGGGCGATTGAAGACCTCTTCATGACTGAGAAGCGCCTATGCGAGAACTATTGGAACACCCTCGCTCGGGTCATCACAGCTCGGAAATCTTCTATGTTGACGCCAGAGCCAACACCTTTCCCTCCGTTCGCCTCCAGGATCATTGCTCTAAGCACGTCGTCACTGACATCTTCCTTCAGTACTTTTGCCACCGCTCGCAGATCCTGCAGCCGTATCACTTGTTCCTCACCACCGGTACCTTGGCTGGGGTGGAAGAGGTTGAATGCGGTCTCGAACTCTTCCACCTTGGTCTCGTCGGTCTTGGATTTTAGTTGTATTGCGCAAAGCGCGAGGAGGTGCGGGTATGTTACGTAGCCTTCAGACTCTGGGTCAAGCGTCTCGATGAACTCCTGCATATCTGCCTCGTTCTTGGGAGCGAGGCCTTGTGCTCTACACAAGAAGGATTAGACGGGCCGTCATCATAGCTGGATGGCAGATCCGATCCTCCGATGCTAAACGTGACCTACCGCAGGACATGCTGCACATTGCTCGTCCGAAGAACGCCTTCCTTTTCGCCTTCGTAACCCTCGACATCCTCCAGCCGAAACAGATTCCATGCTTCCTTGATCTCTGCCGACTCTTCTTCTGCCGTGATGTTGTTGTCCTTGGCTAGTTTTGACCGTCGCGGTTTTGAAGTTGTGGCTGTCTTCGTGGCCGGGGCTTTGCCCTTGACTGGCGGCTTGCGCGGCGGCATCTCGAGCCCAAGGTTAAGCCACGGTGAAATCACAGAGCATGACAAGTATCATCGTGACGCAGACATGGATTGAGGTTGGCTTCGAGGAAATAAAACGCAATTTGTAGACTCCAAAGGCGAGTCGGCAGATGAAGGTGAAGTGACGCCACATTTTTTGAGTTGTGGCTGACGTGTTTTGGCTGCCTGGATCTTCAAACGTCCGCTTGTCCCAACATGCTCACTGACAACTCCGACTCCTGTTCCTTGACGAGGTTGCCAGAGCAGAAGCAGCTTCGACTGCACGATAGCGATGGAGGTCCAACTCTACGTCTATGACCTTTCACGAGGAATGGCCCGGCAGTACTCCAAGATGATCACCGGGGTCCAAATCGACGCAATCTATCACACGGCAATTGTCTTGAATAATGTCGAGTACTTCTTCGGCCAAGGAATCCACAGGAAAATCCCGGGTTCAACACATCATGGGCAACCTATGAAGATTGTAAACATGGGTAAGACAGACCTACCCGTGGACGTCATAGAGGAATACATCGAGTCTCTCGAAGAGATATACACGGCCGAGTCGTACGACCTATTCCTGCACAATTGCAACAACTTTACCCAAGACCTCGCCATGTTCCTTGTGGGCAAAAGCATTCCCGACGAGATCAAGAATCTGCCCGAAACGTTCTTGAGGACGCCAATGGGCCAAATGCTCCGCGGCCAGCTCGATCAGTCCATGCGGACGATGACTCAAGCCCCTGATGCAGTGTCCGGCGAGAATGCCACCAGAAGGAGCTCGATCTCGAAGCCGGCATCTCAAGGGATTCGGAACGGGAACAATGCTCCCTCAATTGCCAATGGGGACGACGCGCAAAAAGTCATCTTCCCTGTCGCGATCATCAATGCCCAACCGCCACCAGACGCGCCAGGTCATGTCCACAACGTTACGAGTCTCTCGGAACTCGACAAACTTCTGTCGTCTGCCTCTCAGTCCTGCGCAGTCATCTTCTTCACCTCCGCGACCTGTCCACCGTGCAAAATTTGCTACCCGACATACGACGAGTTGGCCACCGAAGCAGGCACTTCTTCCGGCGCAAGGTTGATCAAAGTAGACATATCAGCATCGCCATCCGCTCATGCCGTGGCTCAGGGGTACGGCGTCCGCGCAACACCTACGTTCATCACTTTCCTCAAGGGACAGAAGCAAGACGAATGGGCCGGGGCGGATCCAACTCGGTTGAGGGGAAATGTCCGCCTGTTGTTACAAATGGCGAAGCCGCCACAACACCAGCACGCAAAGTTGAGATTGCCGACTTTCCAGCGGACCATCGAGAGGCCAACACTCTACACCAGGACGCCGCCCTTGGAGAAGTTGCTCGCCAAGCTTGGCACGTCCTTCTCGCAGGACAAGTCTGTGCAAGCTCTTGTGGAGTTCATCAAGAGGCGCGATGCAAAGGGTGCGACCGACGCCGCACTCCCCAATCTACATGATTTCAGCGTCCACGTCAAATCCAAGTTTGGCGACCTGCCGCCGGGGTCGCACTTTGCGCTCGTTGATCTCGTGCGCATCGCTGCCAGCGACTCGCGTGTTGCCAGTTCCCTCGTCACGGAGCAAGAGTGCTCGACGCTCTCGACGCTACTGGGATCCATCCAGGACGGCGACTTCACGAACGCGCCGTACAATATCCAGTCTGTCAGTCTGCAACTCGCATGTAACCTGTTCTCCTCGAATGTCTTCCAGGAACAGATTTTCCGGTGCCTCGATCCCGCTGCGTCTTCCCACGCGACCCCGGCTCTGAAGGAGAAGATTGAATTGCTTGCGGCGCAGTGTCTTCTCAGCCAGCATCTGAATGCTAGAGCCATGGCTGCGGCGCTGGTGTACAATCTAGCGAGTTATAGACACAACGCACGAATGCATGCTCAGACGAATCCAAGCGGCCAGGAATCTGAGGGTGAGACGGACGTGAGCGATGACCTTGCAGCCGCTCTGGTTGAGAGCATCACGTCCTTGCCGTCGCTTCCTCCACCGACATCCTCATCCGCGGGGAATCTGAAAGATACTCTGCATGCTCTGCTCCTGGCACTGGGTATGCTTCTATACGCTGCCCCGGCGGAGGATATGCTCTGGGATCTGTGCCGGGCTATGGACCTCAGGGATACCCTGGCACACCTGGGGAAGAGCGCGAATCTCAAAGCCGAGCCGTTGGTCAAGGAGGTGGGCGAGGGGTTATTGGGCAAGGGAGGTTTTTGACTTTGCTTTGAACAGATTCAAGCCGTCTGCAATAGACTATTACACCGGGCAGCATTGGCGAAGGCGTTACAACGGGTACGACGGTAAAGAGATGTCATTACAACCAGAGTGCTCCGCATTAACCGCGACGGTTCCCGAATCTCTATTGATGAGTGGACAGGCATAAAGATAGCATGCCGACGCTGTCGCGATCGGAACTGATGTTCTGCCCGAACCCATGTTGATGCATTAGATTTCGTGCCCGCCGCAGTTTCATCTTCCTATCCCGTCTCCGTTCCAGGGCCCCTGAAAATTGCGCATCAATCCTGCCCACAGTTTCTGTGAAGGGTATCAATACGACCGTTATCCGCATTCGACCTGCCGACGCCATGTGCGTTTGGCACCCAAACATGTCACCTCGCAGCACATACATGATGACGTACTATGAAACTTCTCTGATACGGCACTCCCAGCCACTCTCCTTCTCCAGCAGAGGTAAACTGGCACCCAAGCACCAACCCAGCTCATTGCCCTTTATTTTCTTGGCGATTTTGACTTCGCGGTCGATGGGCATTTCGTATCCCGTATGCAATAGCGCAGACATAAAGTTCAAGTCCAAGCAAGTCTCGGGTCGCTCCTGGAGGCCCTCGATGGCGCCCTCTATTCCAGCAAAGGCGTCCCAAGTCTTCTCGCCACCGCAGGCTTTGGCCGTGAGATCCTGTAGTTCGCGCAGGGTAAACGACTCGGGCATGCCGAGCTCGTGTGTACGGTCATAGAAGTACGAAAAGATGTAAACGTCTTCTTTGGCAAAGGTTTTCTCGAGCGGCGGCTGGTGGACGCCGTTGAAGGAGCAGGGTGCCAAGTTGCATGCTTTGTCCTTGTACAGAATTGCTTCTGCAAGGGCGCGACATTGAGCTGGGATCGCGTCGGCAGGGCCCTCCATGACAACTTCGTGTTCACCTGCGAGTTCATGGTCCGCAGGCATTTCGACGGTGATCTTCTTCTGTGTTCCAGGCGTGATACAACTGTTGGGTATCGGTTTGGAGAGCCACGCTCGTGAGTCGGGATTTTGCTTGTGCATCCGGTCCAGGACGAGTTGGTGCAAAGCCTTTCGGGCAGACATCAGGCCGTATCCCAAGTGAGAATGTTGGTAGAGCTCGAACTCCCGGCCTCCGAACTTCAGCTTGTACTTGTGATCGCCTTCTTCCATTGTTTGGGGCATGCCTCCGTGGGGACTCTTCTTAAAAGTCGGCTGGAAGACGATCTGGGTTGAGCCGCCGCCTAGGTCGAATACGGCTGCAGTGGGACTCTCATCAGGACCTCCGATTTTGCCCAGAAGGTAGTTAGTTGTGATCCAGGCAAACACCCCTTCATCTTCCCCCTTCATGATTTCTACCCCATTCTTCTCCCGAGAGACCACGGCGAAAGGGTATTGCGTCTCTAGTCTGGTCCTGACAGCCTCCAAGATCTTAAGACTCATGTCTTCGCCCAACAGCCGGAGGCCTGCAGTGGCCTTCACTGCGATGGGCGTACATGACTTGTACTCATCCGGGACCGCTTTCATTGCGACCTCCATCAAAGGATCAAGACTTTTGGCTGCGCCCTCGGCGTCCGTCTTGAAAGAACTCAAACCCGAGCCGCCTGGTTTAGGTTCGGTCATCTTAAAGTCCTCATTCTCCAGCTCAGGCGTAGGCCCGCAGTTGTTGAATTTGTAGACGTGTATTCTGCTCCCGGTACTCCCCGCGTCTATCATAATTGCGTATTGCACCAGGGGCTTTGTAGGGTCGTGCGGTTTTGTACACCGCGACGTGGGAGATGTCGTAGACGTATAAACATTTTGGACCGGCGTGCTCCCTGCTGACAAGAACCAATACAACAGGGCGATGAGAGCGAGGATGCCGCCGGTCCTGATGTACTTGGCCTGGCGACTTTGAGTCATCCAGGCGTTCTGTACGGACTCCAGGATGTTAGGCTGGCTCCTGCCAGAGGGAAGAAAGTGTGTATTTGACTTCGCGGCGGAGGGATCCCACGGCCGACCGTTGGCGCTATTGGTCGTGGTACGCGGGAGTCCGCTGCCGATTGAACGACGGCGAGGTGTAGAGGTAAAAGGAACGTACGACCAGATGCCAGCTCGGTCAAGCGGTTTGGGTGAAGAGGACATGGACTCGGGAAGCGGAAAAAGCGAGCGAAGTATAACGGAGGTAACACATTACAGTGGAATTTGGGAACGTGCTGAATCCTCGCATGCGGCGTCCAGGAGAAACGACAGTAGAAACTGCGGAGAAACTGAAATGTTGTTCATTTGCTGGCGGAACCTGATGCGCCTGTTCAGAGCACGCCGCTTTAAAATAATTGACCCTCTCACCACCATCACCTTCGTGCTCTCTCATATAAAGTCGCACTCCATCCTACACTTCGTTGACTGCGCCGCAACACGCAGGACCTAAGCAGTCGTCAAAGACTTTTGACGAGGTGGTTATGCGATGCAGGAGATCCAGCGGAAATGCCGTGCGAGCGAGGTGAGAATAAGGCGGCGTCAGCTTAAATCGGCGCTGGTTAAGGCACAAGTGCGAAGCACAGGTAGTCCATAGATTTGAGCACTAAAAAAGTTGGGGTACGTGAGCCCCCGTACTAGCTACTCCGTACTCGTAGTCACTCGCTATCGTCAAAAGCCGCGCGAGCTTTCGTCCCGCGACTCACCTTCCTCCAATCCTATCGACCCTCTTGGATGCGGCAGTCTCTCGTGCTTTGCATCGGCCGGCCGCTGGTGCGGACTGCGGCGCCAGCTGCGTCTAGACGATGCTTTACCACGACACCTGGACTTGTGATCGATCAGCGACGGGTCGCAGGCAAGATCCAAATCAAGACAATCGACGACAAGATCGCCGAGTTCCCGCTCAACGAGAAGATCGCAGCACTTAAAGTCAGGGTCAAAACTCCAGGTGCGCCGCTGTCGGAGCCCCAGTGGCTTGATCAGCTGCTGGACTCGATCGACCGTTCCAATCAATATGTCCTACAAATGAACAAACCAGATGATGGTCAGATACCGATCGTGCAGGTCGTTTCGCGCATGGAGCTGATTCAGAAGATCAACCGTCAAGAAGACCAGAAGCGCAACCAGCAGCGCCTGGAGAAGGACAAGAGGCCGAAACAGCTGGAACTGAACTGGGCCATTAGTGCCAACGATCTGCAGCTGAAGATGAAGCAAATGCAGGAGTTCCTCAAGAAGGGCAAAAAGGTGGAGCTTTTGCTGGCAAACAAACGACGCCAGAGAAAAGCCTCGCAGGAAGAAGCACAGGCTTTGCTGAAGGCAGTCAGAGAGAAGATCGACGAGGTTGGCGCTGCTGAAACAGTGCCTATGGAGGGGGCCATTCTCAAGCAAGCTATCCTCACAGTCAAAATGCGTGGGACATGAAGATGGTGTCGCTAAGACCTATCGAAATCTGGCTCGAGCGACGCATCTATATCTTTGTCATAGTCGAACTACTCGCCTAGCAAAGATGTGGTCCCGTCAGCCCTGAAACGTGACCCCGGTCATCCAGCACCGCCGAACGGAGGGCTGCTCCGGAACGTTGGATTCTCCAGCGTGGACTTCATGCGTCCTTTTCAACGCAGCCCAGAGAATACAAGTGGCATCCGAAACAACGCCGTCGACTCAGGGACACAGGACGAGATGGTGGCCGGGACAGATCACCAATACACGGTCTAAACGGCTCTATCGTGTCTGGACGAAGCCAAAGTCGTTAATTCATCGAATATTTGTACAAATGTATACAGTTCCTGCCTTGCTTTGCTGAGCCCGGCTGCCTACTCGGTATCAAGCCGTCACCACCCAGCTGGAGGGACTCATGAAATGGCTATGGCTGGCACTCATTGCGGTCTCGACTTCGACCTTGAATTGTACACTCACTTCCCACTTCTGCCCACTGCTTCCCAGGCCGTATCCACCACTCAGCTTGTTGCGCACGATGCTCGTAATCTTTTCCCTAAGCTTGACGAGACTCTCTTCGCTGCCGACAACCCGCAGTCGCAGATTCGCCATGCCCATCCCGTAATGGGCTTGCCAGAACTTGGCTTGCTCGACCGCTCGCACCAAGGGATCCGACTCGATTGCTTTCACAACATCTGATAGGTCGGCGTTGGATTTTGAAGGTAACGACATGAGGAGCATGGAGCCGACATTTCGTCCCAGGTGGAAGCCCAAGAAGAGCATCGAGAAGGCGATGCTCAACGAGACTATTTTATCGACCCACTCGTAGGTATGTAGGTCCAGGAGAGGGAGCAAAATTACAGTTGCCGAGCAGGAGAGGGTCAGGAAGTGAGATGGATTGCTGAGAAGCGAAGGGAGGTTCTCCATGGCGGCAAAACGCATCGCTTTGCCTATCCGCGCATGGTTCTGCAGGCCCACTGCAGATATTAACGTGGCGACCAGCGCCAAGATGGCGGTCAAATCCACAGTGCCAGATGTGACTTGCTCATGCGTATGAGGGTGATGAGGTTCGTGTCCGATGCCTTCCAGCGCGTGTTTTGCATTGTGCGAGATCAAGTCGAAGCCAAAGAAAATCAATAGCACCGACAGAGCAAAACCCGCAATGACTTCCATGCGCTGCAGGCCGAAAGGATGCCGTACGCTAGATCGACCCCATACCTCAAAGTTTGATAGCACCTCGACGAAAACGCACAATAGAGCGCCGAGGGAGTCGTAGAAGATCAGATGTGACAGTGCTTCCATTGCCGACGAGCCGTACGAGTTCGACGCCGTGTACCCTGCAACAGCCATGTGGCATATGCTCCAGTAGAATCGCACTTTCTGATCCTTCGTCATGCTCGCTCGACATTCAGCAAAGGTCGGAATTGGGAGAGAGTTCGGAAGAGCGAGCGGCGGTCGAGAAGGGGGTTCGAGGAAGATTTGGTGCGAGACACTGCTATGCTTGTACTTGTGGCCTCGTCTCTGACCAATATTCTGCTTGCGCACGGGAGACAAGTCAGCAATCTTACGATGCACCGGGAGAGCCCGCAGTATCCTGGGAGAACCACGAACAGATTTGATCACAGGGGATTTTGCCAGCGCCGAAGGCTGGAAGTTGAAGGGGCCCGCTCCATTGCTGTTTCCACCTGTACTATGCCTCTCTGGCGTCGAGGTCGAGAAGTATGAGGCTCCGGTCGACGACATATGCTCAGACTCGTAGTGGTGCGGAGAAAGGGTGTTTGGGTCAAATACCGCGTCCCTCGGATCGAATGCTGGGAGTTTCTGAGGCGAGGACGGCTCATCAGCAGGTGGTGTCGGCGTCCGAGGAGGAAGTGGTATGGGCATTGTGTTGGCCATGGCGGCAGACTGCCCTATAGAGCGGGGGCAGCCTGAGCTCGGTCTGGAATGCGACCCTCTGTCTGTGCCTTGAATAAGTCCTCGTAACCTGCGAGTACGGAGTACATGTCGTAAAGGTTTGTTTGACATTTCATAAACAGGGGGTGCGGAGGGGGAGGGCCACGCGCCGGTTTGCGGATAAAATGATTCTCCGGTTGTCACCAAAGCAGGCGATATGTCAGTAAGTCATCACCTTTCCCACTTAATCTCCTATCATATCATCGAACTCTCTGCGATGAGTCGCAGAAAGGTGCAATTCAGTGGATGGAGGGTCCACGAGTTGTGCTACTTATTGTATTATTGCTCTTCATCTTCCTGACCCCCGAGCAACCCGCGCGACGATTCCGACAGTTCGAGGCCGACTCCATAGAGGAACAACATCAGGCAGAAGCAGATGTGCTGGCAAACTCATCGTACGGCCAGCTCAACCCCAAAACCCATAGCTGGCTGAATCTCACCGGCTTTCGGGAAGCCGACGGCTATCAATGGGAGTCTCTGGCCCTGGCTCAGCAGCTCAGTCGGAGCCAATTCGAAACCAACTGGAAAGGAATCGACCCTACCGCAGACTTACCAATCTACAAGCGAGTCACTGGCGAGCTTCGAGGCCAGTTTCTTAGAAATGACATCCCAGGCATCTCGCCGGTGCTCAATCTGACGGCCGTAGATCCGAAGAAAGACTACCTCTCGGGCTGGTTTGAGAGGAATGTTACCGAAAAGAAAGGCGAAGTCAGTCTATCCCTATATGACTCTCAAGGTCGACTGAGTCATGAAGCCGCTGCTATCAAAGCAGAACTCGCCCTGTCGACAGACTCGTCTCCTGGAAATGGCTGGCAAGCAAAATTGCACGGAGTCCATTTCCCATCCGGCATGATCATCATGTCTACAACCAGCTCCAAGTTCGACGCCTTACCTGCTCTTCCTCACTTCGCACCGGACGCTGCCTCATTCAACCTCTCAGTACCTGTCATGAACGAGACTGTGCACAGTAACTGGGAGAAGGTCTTTGATGATGGAGCTGATGGCCTAGCCTTCGCGCCTCAATGTGAACTCATCATTTGGATGCAGCCGATTCCCTATCGCTTTCGGGATGCCGACAACCTCAAAGCAACCGACTTTATGCATCGAGTGGAAGAAGAGCTCATTCGACCGGAGGGCGCTCCAATAGGTCAACCTCCGTTGCTCGCCTACTCAGCCGTCATTTTCTCGCCCGACTGCGGCTACATTTTGCTATCTCCGACAATCTCTGGACCCAAGATAGAGGCATATTGGACCCTCGCTCAGCGTTTGCTGTTTGCCTTCGTGCTGTCGATTGGGCTGCAAATTGCGCTCCTTAAACGACAAATGGAGAAAGCCGCCACCCCCTCAACTCGAAGTCGCATTGCTTATCAGAGTATTGTAATTGCTGCTCTAGGAGACGGCCTCCTCCTTTTCGCTCTTATTGCTCTGCTCATGGTAGATGCATCAGCTTTTCTGATGGTCGCTGCCGCCGCATATCTGTCCTGTATTCATGTCGCCTTCTTAGAGGTGAAGTTCGTCTTCGATATATGGACAGTACAGGTCGGCGACCCTCAACGTGCTGAGCAATCGCGGCAGCAGCGCACAGCTCCAAGTACAACGCCGGCGCCGACAGCCGCCCCCGCGACAACACGCGCTCCTACGAGCACTGATGGGACTGTCGGCCTACCGCTTCCGGTCACAGCTTCGCGACCTGGAGGTGCGACACCGGTCATCCTCCCATCCGATCAGGACAGTCCGGTGCCTGCTGAGGTCGCTAGTCCACGTGCATCTTTCGCCGCCATCTACAGCAGATTCTACTTCTCGCTCGTCCTGCTCATGTTCTTCTCACTCTGGGCGATGTCATGGCCCCGGAGCCTGCGATCGGGCTATGCCAATCTTCTGGTATTCTGCTACTTCTCCTTCTGGTGGCCGCAGATATACCGTAACACGATGCGCAACTGCCGCAAGGCCCTGAGCTGGGAGTACGTTGTGGGGACAAGCATCCTTCGCGCAGTGCCCATCCTCTACTGGTACTTTGAGGACCGAAACATCCTCTCCATCGACACCAGTCCAACTACTGCGCTCGTGCTGCTGGCCTGGCTATGGCTGCAAGTCGCGATTCTTCTCAGCCAACACCTTCTTGGACCGCGTCTTCTGGTCCGCGACTCCTGGTGCCCCCCCGCCTACGACTACCATCCTCTCCTCCGCGAAGATGACGTCGAGGCCACCGGCATGTCCATTGGCCTGTTGGCTTCGGCATCGGAAGCCAAAGATAAGGACGACAGGACGCGAAAAGTGTTCGACTGCGCCATCTGCATGAACGAGATCGACGTACCAGTCTTATCCAAGGCAGATCATGCACTTGGCCGAGGCACGGGCACAGCATGGCTGGAGCAGAGGAACTACATGGTCACACCGTGCAGGCACATTTTCCATGCCGACTGTCTGGAGGGCTGGATGAACCTCAGGCTTGTGTGCCCTGTCTGTAGGGAAGCGCTGCCTCCGCTGTAGGATGGGAGAAATGATCATCGATAAATTAAATTCGCTATCAAGCTGGACGTTGTTTGTTAATTAGCTCCGCTCAACCACTCGGAGTTTCCTGTAGAACCCCACGCGGCACTCTACATGGGCCACTGATAGTTCACAGACTCCCGATGCTGGGAGATGCGTACGCGCTCCCTCTTCAAGATCCCTGGACAACCACAATCTCGTCCGTCAGCCTGATGTCTCTGGAACTGAAGCCCACGTTGATCCCGATCGTCCCACTGGCAATCACCCACTCCTGCATGTTGACATCCCAATAGCTCAGATCCCTTCTCGTCAATGGGAAGTTGACCGTCTGCGACTGGCCCGGCTGAAGACTGAGCTTGTCGAAGCCGCGCAATACGTTCTTCGGCGTGGGGACCGAGTTGTCGATTTGCGGCAGGGCAACGTACACTTGCGGGACACTCGCGCCGGCGACGTCGCCCGTGTTGGTGACCGTGATGTTGACGGTGTAAAGCACTTGCCAGAGCGTCGGGTTCCCTCCCGGCACGATAGGCACCGCGTCCGGCACTGGGCTGATCTCCAGGCTAGGAACCGTGGGCTCAATGTCGAGGTTGGACATGTCGAACGTGGTGTATGACAGACCGAACCCGAACTCGTACAGCACGGATTGGTTATAGTAGTCGAAGTGGCGGTAGTCAATCAGGAGTGCTTCGGTGAAATTGGACTGCCATGCGTTCGGGTCCTCGGTCTCCTGTAACTCGGTTGAGTTGGTGATGTCGGCGAAGCGGTAGTCGGATTCATTGAGTGCGATGGTATACGGAAGTTTGCCGCTCGGGTTGACGGCGCCATAGAGGACGTCAACGATGGAGTTGCCCGATTCTTGACCCGGAAGATGTGCCGCGAGAATCGCCGTCACGTTCGGGTGATTTGCCCACGGCATGACGTTCAGGCCCGCCGCGTGGGTGATGACGATGGTATTGTTGCAGGTTGCTGCGACGGAGTTGACGACGGCGGTGCTGTTCCAGTTCGCCTCCAGCGACGTTCGATCTGACCCCTCTGACGCCCAGGACTTGAGAAATACGAGGCAGACTTCCGGTACTGGGGCGATGGTGCGCAGTCCGCCTGGCTGAGTGATCAGGGTATTGTTCAGAATGTATTGGACGAGAGTGCGGTCTTGAGCTGCCCGGGCTTTGATCGCTTCGAGCGGAGTGACAATATATGAGAACCGCCCGGCCCCACTACCGCCGGCAGCAGGAAGGGTGCCATACTCTTGTGAAAAGCGATTAGCAAGGCAGCCGGGGACGGGGCAACGACGCGATCCTCTTACCGTAGCCCTCTGGCTGCTGGAAGGCAGCTCCTGAAAAGTACAACCCATCAACCACGTCGCCTGCATCATTCCCAAACACGCCAATCGTGCTCGGGGCTTTCAGAGGCAGTGTATTGTTGGTGTTCTTCAATAACACTGTCCCTGCTGCGCCAAGTTCCTGGATCGACTGAGCGTGGTTATCTCGGACGTCGACATTCGCGGCACCCAACGTGAATGGATATTGGTATGGTGGAAACCTTGAGTTGAGAGTGGGCTCGTATCCGTCGATCGGGGGGAACTCATTCTGGTTGAGATAGAAGTAAGGAGTCATGATCCGCCTTACCATATCATCTACTCGGTCCTGACTGAGTGACCCGTTGTTGACTGCCTGCGTGACGTTTCCCCCGAAGAATGAGACGTTCTGGAAACCGCTTATGGGTCCTGGCCAGTCAGCATGTTGTGTACTTTTGACTGGAAAGCGTAGACTTACCTGGCATGTCCATGTCCAGACCAGCATTGATGGCATCGACGCCCGCGTGAGTGGCCTGCCAATCCGACACGACGTAACCTTGGAAGCCCAGCTCCGTCTTGAGCAGGCCATTGAGGGTCTTAGAGTTTTGGCAACCATAAGAGCCGTTAAGCCTATTGTAGGAGCACATGATTGAAGCAGTCCCGGCCCGTACGCCATTTGCAAATGGCCAGAGATATAGCTCGTGCATGGTACGGTCATCAATGTTGGAGGATACCGCTTCTATGGTGGTGCCACTGCTCGACTTGTCGGGGTTCCGCTGCGTCTCCTGCTCGTTGCCGATATAATGCTTGAGAGATGTCTGCACCCCGGCTTGCTGCATTCCCCAGATTGTCTGCTCTGCCGCCACACCCGTCAGGTACGGGTCAGGAGAGAAGCCTTCCCATCCACGTCCGCCGTAGCCGGAGCGACCCAGGGGTCCGACAACGGGGCCGAGGGCAACATGGCTGCCTTTGCCTTTGAACTCCGCTGCCATGTACAGGCCGCGTGCGAAGATGAGACCTCTGTCCCAGGACGCCGCCGCTGTCAGACCCGCCGAGAAGACCGATGCGTACGTCGCCTGTCGGATTGCCAGAGGTCCATCCTGCATGCAGATCCCTTCAAAGCCGACGCGCGGGATACCGCCGATGTTGCCAACACAGGGACCGGTGGTTCCAGTGACCATCTGAGCTTTCTCTTCTAATGTTAGATTGGAAACAAATGCATCGGCTTGCGCAAATGCTGCTTCCCAGCCAATCCCAGCAGTGGGAGGGCTGGGGTAGACTGGAGGAGAAGTGCCATAGTCTTGGGCCACCACACTTTGAGCGGTCAGGGCTAGTAGACCCGACCACAGAGTGAGGAGTGCCATATTGCCGGTGCTCACGAGGATGTGCTGGAAACGACTGAATACATCCCGCAGGCCCATTCCCGGGACTTTATATGTGAGTACTGTGGAGATGAATTCCATTTACCTCCGACGTCGCTGCAGACGGCAATGCAAACCTGTCGTCTAGTACAGAGCCTCGACAGAGACACCTGCCGATTCGAGCAAGGAGCTGGTGCCAGACGTGGTCATCCGTCCAATCCGCAGCGACAATGGTTCGGTTGATCAGCACCCCGACGCATGGTAGTACAAGCACTACAAGCATTGTCGAAGTAACCTCGACGACATGCGGGGAGCCTCCGCATTCCGAGTGACACGGTGAATGACGTCTGGAAGGTATTCCTGCAGCTTCCGGTGATGCAGTGAAGCGAGCCTGTACGGTCACTCGGGCTGAGTCAAGATTCCAAGCCCCCTGAGTCGAGAACTGTTCCTTGGCTGATTGCATGGCTCGACACGTTTCTCGGAGGCCATATGCGAGGTCTCACAAAGAACTGGCATGACTGACATGACGCGCGCTCTGGATAAACATCGCATGGCTACCGGCCTGAATAGCGTCGCACCGTTTGATTGTGGAGATGCGGAGATGCGGAGATCTGTTCGACGAGGGAATAGGGAGGCTACATGTTGAAATCTGCACAGGCTGATGGTTGACAAATGCAAGATCTTGTGACTATCCTGATCACTCGACAATGGAAAACCTAGCTGCCGATCACGACTTGATGATGGGGGGTGTGCGAAGGCCACTTGAGTCTAAGCTTTGACTGATCTTTAACTGAGCTTAGATTGAGCTTAGACTGATTTTCAGCTGAGTTTGCAGTGAGCTTCGACTGGAGCATCACTCAACGCTCCCTGACCACTCTCTGAGGAAAGACCCTGGGCCTTATCTGAGCCCATATAATCAGCTATATCTTTGCTTCTGCTTCGACCTGGAGAATTCCCTGGCCTCACGCCGCTACCTCGATTTCGCGGAGCTGGTAGGATCGAATGACAAACCTATTGTCCGTCCGCCCGATATAACTATCCCTTCACCGCTGCTGCTTGCTGCGCGGTCAGTTTCGCAACTACTGTACAGTACTCCGAGCGGCATGATGAGCAGCCAGATAGCCAAAAGTCATGGCTGGACCGATGGTAATGCCACCGGCGATAATTTTGCCCCCCGTGATAGCCACCGCATCATTACCGACGGCATATAGGCCGGCAACAATCGAACCATCAGAGCGAAGTACGCATGCATTCGCATCCGTAGAAAGTCCAGCATGGGTGCTCCCGCATCCAGCGGTAGCCTTGATTGCGAAGAACTTGGGGCCTTGATCGAGAGGGCCCTAGCAAGGATTCGGTCTGTGGTCCGGATCACCGTTCGCAAGGTCGTACGCGTTCTCACCCCGGCCGAACTCTGGATCTCTCCCTTCTCGCGCGTGGGCGTTGAATCGGTCCACCGTGTCTTCCAGTCCGTCTGGATCAATGCCTGCCTTCTCGGCAAGCTCGCGAACGGTGTTCCCTTGTTTCAGATATCCTGAGTGGATTAGGTGGCCGAACGGGATCGGCCAGGGTGGCACTGCGGCCATTCCATATCGCTGGAGCGAGGGCTTGTCGCAGACAAACCAGGCCGCAGTTTCGTCTTCGCCCTTTGTTGCTTTGACTAGCGCTTCTCCCCATGCGTGATAGTTGCAGCCCTCACTGATGAAGCGCCTCCCGATGCGCGTGACGCAGATCTGGCCGGGCTTTGCGCGCCCTACGAAGACTGGGAAAAGCGACAGGTCACCTTCAGCGTTGAAGATCCTCGTGACTGGAGAGTATGCAATCGGCTTCATTACCTTGTCATCGAATCGACCACCTGCAGCCTTAGCCATCCTGATTCCGTCCCCCGTGACGCCGAACGGTAGCAAACCCCAAGCCGCCTGGTTGGTGCCGACGTCTGTCATCGAGCCTTCCAGCAGCTGATTTCGCAGCTGCACATCGTGTGCGAATCCTCCCGTGGCCAGAATGACTCCTCGCGGGGCCCGCAGCTGGATGTTTCGACCGTTTCGTTCCAAGAGCGCACCGGTCACGCGGCCGTTCTCCACCATGAGACGACGGACAGGAGCGTTCGTCCATATTTGAGTCCCTTTGGAGGTCGCCGCCTGAGCAAAGCCGCCGATCAGCGCGCGCCTACTGGTGATGCGTGACGGTGGTCTTCCACGGAGTCGGTCGGCCGTGTTTCCTGCGAGTAATTTCATAACACGGAAGAAGGATGAGAATTTTCGGCCGGCTGTCACAAAGGTCGCCAGGTCCTCGTTGCCAATCTGCATGCCGAAAGCAGTCATGGACTGTAAGGGTCGCCGGAGGCGACTCAGCTCGTCGCCCATGGGGCGAGAACTCCACGCCTTTGTGTACACACAACGGCAACCTGGACTTGCTCCCGGTGAGTTGGGGTGGTAGTCAGGCATGCCGGTGAATAGCCCGAGGCGGACAGGGGTGTTCTTGACGACGAAGTCAAGCATCTCCGGTGCTGTCTCAGCATAGGCTTTGGCACGAGCCTCGTCGAAGTACGGTCCAGCCTCGTGGCGAATATATGTGAGTGCCTGGTCAACGCTGTCGCGGATGCCCGCAGCCTTGGCCATACTGCTCCCAGGGACCCAAAGCCAGCCACCGGAGCGAGCGGTGACGCCGCCGTACTGCTCTTCCTTCTCTGCTACCATGACTTTGAGGCCAAGTGCTGAGCAGTCAGGGCGGCCGACATGCCTGCTCCCCCGGAGCCTACCACAAGGAGGTCGCATGCCTCGTTGGCAACAGGGTGCTTCTTGCCGTCACCACCTAGCGTCTGGATTCCAGCCTTTGCAGAAGCTCCTGTGGCCGTGCCCGGCTCTGCATAACGCCGCGCCGTGATGGTGGTGAGCGTTCTTTTCCTGGCAGTGATGTTGTTAGCGGAATGCCGACAAGGTCCAGATACGGTCGCTCTTACAGGAAGACACTTCTGCGTGAGGCTGTTATCCTCGTTGCACGGCCAAAAGCCCGAGTCCGTGTGAATCTCATCGGCACCCACGGTCGTCCACTGATCGACGCCATCGCGGGGAGGGGTCTTACTCCCTCGATCAGTGGCGCTGCCTTGGGACAATTACAGTTCGACGTTGGGAACGAGGAGTACTCTGCGCAACCCCTGGAGCGACTGACCTTTGTGGAACGGGGAAAGGAGTGACGACTTGGGCAATGTGAAGAAGAGCTTCTCGCCAAGGAAAAGGGTGACTGTTTCGTGCAGGTCCTTCGACCGAGAAGAAGTGGGAGGAGGGCCTCTCTATGTATAATTACCCTGTACATATGCATGGGCCATGTCCGGAGAGTGGCCAGTCTCTTAATAGCTTGGCGCTTGTGGACCTAGCTCATCATACGGGGTTGGATACGCTGTCCCCACCACCGAGCACGGGGCACGATGCGGAAGACTTCCCGTGCGTTCCATAAAACATAGACCGCTGTGGAGGTTGGCACCCGAATCCCGATCGATATGGATCAGAAACCGGCAAGAGGCACATCTCTGGGCATTCTTACCACCACAAGGCTGGCATACTGGCACACTGGCACATAATCTCATCCATTACACCCTACACCGGAGTCTTTGGGTCCTTTTTGCTCAATTCGAGCGCGAAGGTAGAGTAAGGTGGAGTATTTCCACAGCTGTGTCGTCCACTGCTATTTCTGCACGCTCTCCGACCATTAATTGCACCGCTGATTGCTCCCGGACGTCATGTCCGTCGACCTTGGCCGTGCCGCTACGAACGAAGAGCAACTGTATAGCCTCCTTTTCAGGCAATCCCAATGTTCCATTTTCGACTCGGAGAAACCGTGCCGAGACGCTCCCATCAGAGAAGACCCCAAGAGGTTTGGTCAACACGTTTCCTTGTGTGTGTTGGTCAAGCTTGCGCCATGGAAAAGCCTGGGAGTCGATCAACAACGGATGCTTGTACCTCGTGACTGGATATTCCAGCTTCCGGCCGTGTTTGTGCTCCCACAGTGCTTCGTACCCATCAATGGCTTTGGAAGCATCGCTGGCAGGGATGAACTTTCCTCCCTCGAATTTCCCAAGGCCCTTGGCGTCCATGTCGTCTTGGATCGCTTTCAGCTGGCCAAAGCTGAGAAAGCCTTGTCCACTCGGACCGCCAAATTGCAGCACAAGCACTTCCTTCACTGCGTGCCCGTCGTTCTGAGGGCCGTACCACGCCCCCTCCGGGAAATGCGCGACTTCCCCCTCTCTCAAGAGCCAGTCTTCGCCTTCACCTAGTGTGATATCGCCCTTGTACGCATAACGGAACTGCTCGAAGTTGTGATGATGGCGCGGAGAGTAGAAGCTTTCTTGTCTGGCCAGCATCAGGAAAAAGTTGTCAGGCGTGTTCTCTTCGCCCAGGATCAAGAATTTGAACAATGGAGCTCCGGGCCGGTGTTTCAAGCCGCTGCTGCTGTAGTTCATCTCAGAACCGTGTACCACTTTCATTGTGCTTGCCGCTGTTGGGGCGATTGAGTTCTAGCGCGCAGATGCCGTGGTGAGGCTGTGAAAATAGATCAACAATTAATCAATTTGGCACGGAAACGGAAGGGTGGGAACGAACAAGCCTGGTAGTTTGAGACTTTGAAAAGAGTCGAGGGGAAGAAAGGGGCGGGTTATTTTACAGTATTTTGTATGTTTTAGTGACAGTCGTCATGGTTGAAAGTCGTCAGACATCTCATTACCGAAATAGGAAAGGTATGGTATTCGGTGGGCGGAGTGCCAGGCCGCAATCACAGAAGCTTACCGAGTAATACTGATTTGGCCCGCGATCAATGTACTCGTATTGAGCTGCGAGAGTCTCCATTACGACCGACGGCAGAAGATCTCATGGAATGGATTCCGCTTCGACCTCCGCCGCTTTCCCCCAGTCTCTGGTGCCCCTTGCTAATACCCTGGCCGACTGGGACAAGGCGCCACTCGCTTATATCGAATTCCACATTCACTCCTCGCGATGGGCTTCGCAAATATGTTGCTTGTGCAGACTCTTGGGCTTGCGGATCTCCCCTCAGAGCACCTTCTCTCCTCCGCGCCCTCGTACCCAAAGGATCGTCTTTCGGTTGCCCACGGTATGCCCTGCCACAAATGTCGGCACTTTGAGAAGCCAACCCCCTTCCTTACCTGGTCTCGACCTCCGTTAAGTCCGACACTACCAGACCTACCAGAGTTGGTCAATGGAATCGGTGTTAAGTCGTTCAACCAAGACATTGCCGTGACTAGCCGAGCTCAAGGCGAACGGGTTTGCTTTACACGAGTGCCTCGTCACACGGAGTCAACTGTTGGTCCTGGGTCAGGCACTTCATCATGGCCACCGACGAGAAGATCAAGCGGTACCTCGACGTCGTCACGAGCGACAAATCCAAGATTCTCGAACTGAGCTATGACGGCAAGGTCTTGCAGCCGGGTCAACACATTGCTCGTTCAGGTATGCATACACACCACCTGCAACCATCTTCAGGCGTGTGGGAGGGGAGTCGTATGACTGATGAGCCTGACAGATGCCAAACTTCCTCCGACGCTGTCCTTTGCGGTTCCTTCCCGTGCGGCGACTTACATGGTGATTTGCATCGATCTCGACGGTCCGTACCCGAGCTTAAACTTCCTTTCGCCCATCTTGCACTGGATTCAACCGGGCTTCAAACCATCCGCTGGGTCAAAGGTCTTGACCTCGAGTGACCCATTTGTCGCAAACTACGTCGGTCCGGGGCCCCCACCAGGGAGTTCGCCTCACAGATATGTCTTCCTACTCTACGAGCAGCCGGAGGGTTTCGATGGCACCAAGCATGCGCCTCCAGGTGGGAAGGAATATAGTAACCTTGCTCGAAAGCGGTTTGCGCTGGGGGACTGGGAGAAGAAGGTCAATCTGAGCCACCCAATAGCTGTGAACTACTTTGTCAGTAATTAGAGTTGCAGAGAGATGTGACGATGATCATTGCACCCTGGAGACAGAATCAATGTGAAAGCCAACACTCAAGGGAGTCTTGGTGTGGTGCAATAGCATACGCGCAGGTTATGTCTTCCATTGACCATTGGGTATTGAGCTTGGTAATATTGGCCTTAGATCGGTGAATTTATTACCTTGTATCCTAGTCCTACTCTATCCCATCCTGTCCTGTCTTGTCCCTACCAACCACAGTTGAGATTGCGGCCTTTGTCGACTGGGACGACCAAGCCGGTCAGCCATCCCGATCCCGGCGAGGAAAGCCACGCCACGGCGTTGGCAACGTTCCTCAGGCCTTCCATGCTGCGCAACGGGCCTTTCTCACCCACTCCAAGCCCCTTCTGCGGCCTCAACGCCTCGTCTGCAGCAACGCAGTTGATCCGAATCGCGTCCGATGCGTAGTCGAAGGCATCTGTCTTGCTCAGCCCGACTATCGCGTTGGCGGCGGCAGCCGAAAGCGGGCGGTCAGCCAGGGACGCCGTAGCACCGAGTTCGACGGCATTGACAATGCTGCTTCGACTGCCGAAGCCAGGCGCCATTTCTTGCTTGAGCATCTGCCGTAGAAGGGCCCGTTGAATCAGAAATGCCTATGATCCCAACTTGACAGATTAGCATTGGGAACAAGTAGTAGCAAGCAGGCAAGCAAGCAAGAAGTTGACCAGAGACAAGCGGCAGCATGGCCTCATTGTCCTCAAACTCATCAAGAGGATAATTGAAACGCACCCCTCTCTGGTAGACCGTATAGCTCCGGGCGTAGTCCTCTGCCGAGATGTCGACAGTTGCTCGAGGGTTCTGATCCTGGCAGATGAGGTTGACGGCAAAGTCGATCCGGGTGAATGACTGCACGACGGCAGTGAAGAACGCCTCGACGTCTGCTTCATCCGCCCGGTCAAACTCCTTCACCAACACCTGGACTGAAGGATGGGCAGCCAAGATATTGCGCCGGCACTCGTCAAGATTTCGAAGCGGAGAGTCCCCCAGGAATATTTGTTTGCACCCGTATTGAGCGAACAAGCAGGCAATGACGGATCCGGTGTCTGTGAACATGCTACACGTTAATGATTCATCCCCTCAAATACACTGTCCACTCGGGTACGTAGGAGACGAACCAGTTGCTGCACCGGTGATGACCACCGTGCCGAGACGAAAAAGGTCCATTATTATGTGGAAAGTGGTTGTGTGTTTGAAGAGCGCCTCCGGCAGCCCCAGCGCACTACTCAGTGTAGACGTCGAAGTGTGGGCGTTGATTCGCGAGTGGACCGGCTTCTATCAACGGACTAATAACAGGAGATGCGCAGAGGGAGGTTTCATCAATCAACCTGAGGTACCTAGTAGGTAGTTGGGGAGTAGCACGTATCGAATTAAGCGACCTGAGTGCCGCTGCGGAACCAGCCAAGGTCACATACGTGCGTATTACATACCAGGTACTCGACACAAATCCTTAGGCCGGTGGAGAACGGAATGAGGCTCCCAGTGTAAGTTGTCGCGATCGTCACAGGCTATGAATTACTGAATTACTTTGGAACGAGCATCTAGAGACGATCAAATTGGGTAATCTTTCAGCTACAAAGCTGTCTGTCCCGCGATTGCCTGCCAATTATCATTGACTCCTCCCAGTCGAATGACACACTCCAGCCAGCCTTGGTTTCGATGCAACCAATCATACCGAGTAGAGATCATTGCGGTGGAAGCGAAAACTAAGTACATCAGTAGAAGCTTCGTAGAAGCTGCGTGCCACAGTCAACTGGCAGGTTGGCACCTATAATGGCCGTAGCTTTGGGACTCGCTATGAAGAGGATTGCTTCCGCCACTTCGAGAGGCTGCAGATAACGCTTCACCGGTGACTGTGCGGCGCCCATGTCAATGAACTCCTGCGGAAGGCCGGCGTCCGAGACCATCGGGGTCCAAACTGCACTTGGCGACACGCAGTTGACCCTGATCCCGTCCTGGGCATACTTGAGAGCGTCACAGCGACTGAGGGCAACCACGGCGTGCTTTGAGGCGGCATATGCAGGCGCGGTAGGTATGATACAGTTGCCGGCGATGGAGGAGACGTTGATGATTGCTCCCCGTTGGTCGCCGACGGATCGATCTTGCTGCAGCATCTGACGGAGCTCGTATTTTTCGCACAGAAAGACCTGCGGCTTAGGTGAGTAAGAGGGTGGCATATATTCGCAGAGTCGGAATAGTGATAGGGATGTGGGTATAAACTCACCCCTAGCTGGTTGACGGAGCAAAGCCGGTCAAAATCCTCGACGGCCAAATCGCTCGTCCTCGCGCTCCCACCACTGATGCCAGCGTTGTTGCACGCTACGTCGAGCCGGCCGTAGAGTTCGACACACTGTGAAACCATTCGCTTCACAGAGCTTTCCTCGGCGACATTACCTTGGTACAGCTCTACTTGGGCGAGTGGTTGGTCCTTTTCGAGCATCTCCCTCGTCTGCTGTAGGCCAGAGAGGGAGATATCAACGAGAAACAGCTTTCGACATCCATGCAATGCAAATTGCTGAGCACATTCCTGTCCAATTCCTGCTCCAGAGTCGGTCATCAAGCTCTCTTTGCAGACCAACGCACATACCTGAGCCAGCTCCAGTGATGAGAACCACTGTACGCTCAAAGACCTTGTCGACCAAATGAAGGGCCTCTTGATTTCGTTGTGGGTTTGTCTCCTTTTGTCGCTCTGGAAGCTGGCGGGTAGTGTCGACCGCTGGGCGAGTCCAGAATTTAGAAAAGCGTTTCATCTTTTCAGAATCGATGCTCACACATGAGCGGTTCAGCACCTCGTAGCCACTGGCCTGGTCGATGGTTCCTGACAAGTATACTCGCTCAGCAGGAGGTCGAAGATGTGGTGAGCAAGATCAAGGCAGTGGTGGGTGTGCTTACGAGACTCGCAAGCATTGGTGGCCTTTCGTCCCATGGTTAGGTGGAGTCCATGGATCTTGGTTCACCAGAAGCCTGATCTCGTCTAGTTGAGTTGCAGCGACCGGTAACTAATCTAATACGAGCCCTGTTAATTACAAATATTACAAGTCTCGTCCGTTCGTCCATGGTCTCAGACTAACCATGGTTCTTGTGGGGAATAGGTCTCGCACCAAGTCAGTGGTTACACGGAGACGGCACAGAGACTGGGGGCCTACTCTCATTCCCTCCCGAATCCCCAGATGCGAGGCTGGATTGCTCGGGGCCGAGATCGCCCCGCAACTCCCTCCCCCTGTCGATTTCCGCCTGTTAGCATTGTGGATACCCCGGAATCCCCTCTGGGGATTCGGCAGTACTAGGCCGAAGGTGGGCATACGAGGAGGAACTGGCGATATGGGCTGCTGGGCCGGGTTGTCACACGAGGACGGCAGTCTTCCGCGCCATGTACAGGACTCGGTATACTTAGCTGGGTCCTGAAAGCTAGTATCATATATCGACGCCGTCCACATCAAGCAACATATCAGTTCCTGAACGTGAAGGGCCCTCGTGGGCGGTGACAAGATGATTTCTGGGCTTTTACTTCTCACGGCTCTCTTTCTATTCTCTCTCCTGGCGCTGCGCCTTCTGCTCAACTACTTTGCGCCGGGACTACAGTCGATCCCTGGGCCGGTGCTAGCCCGCTTCTCCGATCTTTGGCGGTTCATCGATGCCTGCAAGGGGAATCACCAGCAGACCATGCCTGAGCTTCATAGTGAGTATGGCCCAGTGGTGCGCATCGGCCCCAACTTCGTCAGCGTGGCCGATCCGGCGGCGGTCGAACTCATTCTGGGACTGAAGGCCAACCTCGACAAGACCGATTCAGTGAATCCCATGATCAACGCGCATGAATGCGAATACCTCCCTATGCTGATCTCGGCCAAAAACTCGAAGCTTCACGCCCGGCTCAAACGGCCCATCGCCGGTGCCTATTCCATGAGCACACTCCTGTCCTTCGAAAATGTTGTCAACGACTGTAGCAACAAGTTGATGCGTCGGCTCAGAGAGGAGTTCGTGGACGGCAAAAGCCATGGCCGAGTGTGCCCTCTCCATGAATGGCTGCACTTTTTCACCTTTGATTTCATCGGGCGGGCCACGTTCGGCAAGGACTTTGGATTCATGGATGCAGGCTCGGACATTAATAACATGATTGGGACTCTGGACCTGCAGTTCTTGTATATTGGTACGGTAGGGTCCATGCCCTGGATTGACCGTCTGCTCCTGAAAAATCCTCTACTCCTGACACTGATAAAAACGCCGAATCATCTGGTGGATTTTACCGCCCAGAGAATCCGACACCGTCTCGAGGGACGAGAGAAGGGGGATACCAGTGGGTACGACTTCCTTTCACGCTTCCTGGACGCTCAGAAGCAGCACCCAGATGTGGTGACAGACATTCAACTGGCGGCCTACACAAATGCCAACATACTGGCGGCCTCAGACACCACATCCACGGCTCTGACAGCCATCATCATGTGCATCCTCCAGCACCGCGACGTCTACGACAAGCTTCAGACAGAGATAGATGCAAACAATGTCAGCTTTCCAGTCAGCTACACCGCGGCCCAGTCACTACCCTACCTCGACGCTGTCATCAAAGAGACGTTGCGTTTCTTCTCCACGATCGGCATTGACTTGGAACGAACCGTGGGTGCTTCCGGGCTCGTCCTGCCCACCGGGCAGAGTTTACCTCCCGGCACCATTGTCGGCATGAACCCGTGGCCGCTGCACCGCGACAGAAGCGTGTTTGGCGATGACGCGGACAAATTCGTGCCCGAGCGCTGGCTGCGCAGGGAGACCGAGTCCAAGGCTGCGCATGATGAAAGGGTCCGCAACATGCAAAGAGTCTTTCTGACGTTCGGGTATGGCCCACGAGCCTGCCTAGGCAAGCACATTGCATATTTGGAGATCTACAAGCTCATCCCGACCCTGGTGGGCAATTTTGACGTAAGTCATCCAACGCAAATACCAATCTCTGAGCTGTTCTAGGCCAACTAGCTGACGATTTAACCTGCCCACAGCTGAGCCTCGTACATCCCGACCGACCGCTCAAGACCTGGACGGGCGTTGCCGTTAAAATCCTCGATCTGGACGTGCACATTCGCAAGCGGCATCGCGGCGAATAAATAGTGATGAAAACCCCGCCACCGCTTAAATTCAGTCCAGCGCCTCAAGTTGATTCTCAATTGATACCGAGGACCATGTGGCGCGTCTGCCGTTACAAGACCCCGAGAAAGGGGAAGGCATACCGTAGGCCCAGAACTGGCGTAAATACATCGAGAGCTGTTCTCTTCTAGGTAGGCCACGATAAGCCACTGAGACAACTTTCGGTAGTGTCTACCCACTGTACGCAACGACATGAATCTCAATTACAGGTCGATAGCACTGCCGGCATCAATCCTGCGTGTCACAGCCTCAAAGGGACTGTACGCTGCTGCTTGTACTCTTGTGACCTGCTCAGTGCCGATACATGAATTTCCTTCCGCCTCACCGGAGTCATTGACAGGGCGTACCTCGTGCTCTGCACCAAATCTTAAGAATATTACGATTAAACCTAGGGACCTGCAGCAATGGCACGGCGCAGAGCTTCCGTCCGTTAGTGTCAGTGTCAGTGTCAGCGTCAGTGTTAGGGCTAGTGCTAGAGTCAGTGGTGATGAGTATACTCCGCACTGTCCTGCAAACTGTTTACATTCGTCTTGGAGCCACCTCCGGAACGTCGTCTCATTGGCCCGGAGCAGGCCAGAGGACCGACTTCCGCGCAAATTTGGTTTAGTCGATGCTGACCCCCGACCCACCGAGGCTCCGGGCCCCCTGGGCTCCGTCGTCAACCGGAGGTGCGTGACATGTCAGACATGCCAAGGGATGTAAAGACCGCATTTGCTCTTTGTTTTGTGCTGATCGGAAACTGTACTGATTCCCTTACAGTGTTGTACTAGGCAACAGTATCAGCCAGCGGCATCGTGCTGCGGAATACTGTGCAATGGATGAATATGGGGATCGCGGAATTCAGACCTAGCGTAGTACTATTGCTGTGTGCTCCCGTGCGACCTATTATTATTCATGAAAACAGGGCGGAACGATGGTGCAGACACACAACACCCGCTCACCCACTCACTCACTCAGACCGGCACAAACAGTACACTCTACAGCTGACTAGCTAGGTACTATTCACTGATTACTATGTGCTACGAAATGTGGCCGTGTGTCCTTCGCCGTTGAAGAGCACGAGCGGAGTGATACAACCCATGACGGCATCATCGTCACTCCGGCCACGACAGGAAATTGTCCCAGTTTTCAACGCCGAGCTCCAGTGCGTCTGTCGCCGATTTCTATATAACGCGATGATTATTGAAAGATCCCTTGGCCAGCAAGAAATGAAGATACGTACGTTGTACAAAGGCGGGACTTCGAAGTCTGGCAGCTCCAGCTCGTGTGTCGACATCGCCAACGTGGTCTGCCACTCTGCCTGAGAAGGCTTGCCGCTTCCAGAGTTTCTGTTTGCGTTTGCGTTGGCTTTGGTGACTGCAAAGCGCGCGAGATTGGTTGCTTCGCGAGGAAATGCAAACGCCATCTCGGGCAAGGTGTATTCCATGTAGTTGAAGTGACCGCACACCCGATACATGGCGTCCAGATCTGATTCGACGGTAGGCAGCTTAGGGTACCGGAGAATATAGATAAACAGATTCATGAACGCCGTTAGAGGATATGTGAAGACAAGCCTGCAACGTTGTCATGTTATTACATCGTCGGATATGGAGTAACCTCGGGGATCCGGGAAGAGCCTCACCATTTGGGAGAGCAAATGTCAATGCTGACATGGCTTAGTGTTCGAATCATCGCCCTGGATGCATCCACGACCTTCCTCGTGCTGTTCTGCGAGTGTCTGCGAAAGTCCAGCAGCTCGATTGGTTTGGTCTGGATTTTGGGGACGTTCCAAGGGTGCACAAGGATCGAGTGGATGGTGATGAGAGTCCCCCAGAAGACGTAGTGGTGGTATAAGACGTGGACGAGGTCCATATTCTCCGGCGTATCCGAGTAATTTGTTCCGGTTCGCAAGTTGAGTGGCAAAGAATCGTGCCAACCCCGAAGCGTTTGCTCGAGGTGGTCGACCGTGCGAATCACGTCACTCAACGTCGGCGTCGAGGCTTTCAAGGCGGTGAACTGCTCCGTTATATCCGCCAAGATCTGAGCGTGTTTGACGGCAGGAACTAACAGGCCGAGGTTCACCATGCTTCCGTCCACCACTTGGTAGGTAATTCGCAGGTGATTGCTTTATCCTCGATTGACTACGTCGAACGTAAGCTTCGACAAAGATATAGGTCAGGAGTGGTTTCCCTGTCATGCATACCAAAGGCCTTCCCCATCGAAATGCGTTGAAGCGTTCTAGACCGTAGACTGACCACCAGATGAAACTTCGTGTTTGCAACGCGGACTCACCCAAGTTCCACGTGGCCGTAGGTTGGCGATGCAGACCTTTGGATTCGGCGAGTTTCATGGCGTTCAAAGAAAGCATATAATCGAGCGCCGGCGCCCCTATGCTCTCCACGAAGAAGGCCTAGCGGACATATTAGTTTCGAACTCCAAGGGAACGTTATCATCGTCGGCCTGCCAGCGGCAGTTTTCCCACCTCATACCATTATTGCGAGCGCCTGGATTGCCATGAAACTGCTCCTGGTGTATAGTAAATCGGTGTGCACGGAGAGTGCATTTTGAAAGTATTGCCATTCGTAGCCCTGCCCCAGAAGTAAACGCCCAGATTGCTCTCTGGCCATGATTTGTCGACACCCAGCAGCATACACAACGTTTCTTAGGGCATACCAAGAAGCGTCCTCCTCCAGAAGCGTCGTCGGGCTGTTCTCGAAGTGAGCTCTTAAGCGAGACTCGAATCCTGGCCGAGAAAGGATCCCGAAAGCGACATCCCTCGATTCGTCGAAATAGGCATTCACGTATTGCCATGCCAAGAACTCGGGGGGCTCAGGTTCCCTTCTTCGAGAAGATCCTGGGTTGATTTTCAGATGTCGCGAGATATCGTCCGTGAGCTTCCGAGCCATTGTCGCGAACTCAGGCGCCTCGGTCTTCGCACAAACCCAGTCAACACATGACTTGGAACAGAACGATATGAAAGAACCTGGACCTGCCTCAAGAGTGAGCTATCACCTGCGAGAGCTGCGAGGGCCAGATGATACCATGATACTCGTAGCTTGGCTAGGATGCGCATGGTCAGCATCCTCCAAGCGAAGAAAGCAGGTGCCCTCGTCCAAGCTTACCTCTTCTTCTGGCGGCAGGATCCCAACGCCATCATCGTCTCCAGAACTAGCAGCGATCGTCAAAGAGGGGGTCAGGGGCGCTTCTGTCAATTCATCCTCTTCGCGTGCATCGGCAACCGCCCCAGCCCCAGTCCCCCCGACGCCTGCCCTTGTGTCTTGCAGAAGAGCCTCAACGCGCGATAGTCGAACCCGCATGGATCGGGCATCCTATGCTCGAGACTCGCCGGGCACGGCGCGATGAAAGCGGATATACGCACACCTGATGGTGGTCCTACACCGCCGACGACATGGGGTCAACATGTCCCTCTTGCGTGGTAGGATCGTCTCTTACTATGCAGTTCGGGCACGGATTGCCGCCGTTACCTGATGTGCTGGCGAGTTAATAACTCCGACAACCAGGAGTCTGTGGCACTTGCATTTGACTTTCTTCAATCGACAGAAATTGCAGGCTATGGCGCTTTTGTATCGTCTGTCAGTCCGGGCTTGCATGACACGGGTATGGGAGGGAGGATTTTTATTGACAAGAGAGGATTGAGGTGATTGAAGGAGGAGCAAAAGCCGTGCTGTTAGCCTGTAAACCAGGGCACTCGTCACGTGCGCCACCTTACGAGCAGTGCAACGAGAAGAGAGCGAATTGGGGAGCAGGTTGGGCTGGTGGCAGGCTAAGAACGACTCCAGCTCCGCGCAGCTCCATCAGCGTTCCCCACAAAAGCCTCTCAGGCAAGCAGTGGTCGCTTACTGTACTTGTACTGTGTAGTCGCACGAGAGATGGACATGGTGTCTTCCAACCAGGAGGCTTCTGGCTTCACTTCTGGACATACGACACCACGGTCAGGTTGGAATGAGGCCTCATACAATCTATCGGGGATGAGAGTGGAAAGACGCTTTACGATGGAGACATCTTTTTCATCGATCTTGGGGGCAAATACGTTTTATCTGGCCTCTGGGACTTCCATGTGCAGTCGATCTTTCCTTGTTGCTCCGTTAGGCGAGCAGTTGACTGATCGTTGAGGCTCCCACAGTGGTTTCATCTTTCATCGCGTCGCGTCCACGTCTGAACAGATGATTCGCCCACGTTTTCGTGACGGTTCGAACGGTGTAATCGATATCTTACGGGGTGAATGGGCAATCGCCCCGCGCCCCAGAAGAAACCTTGGTCGCCCAGTCAAATCTCCGTGCGCGTCTCCATGAGGTTATTGCTTGCATGGTATTAAGTAAGAAACTCGTGGCGCAGTCAGAGCGATATTATCTCGCAAATGACACTACATCGAGAACCAGGACCCTTTCAGCTGTTTGAAACACCCTTGCTGAAGGTGCATAGCACCTTACCTTCGTTTTCGAGCGCTCCCAATCTTGCAGACATAATGATTGACCCCGGGACTGTTCTATCTGTGCTCGAGCTCGTGGGGGTTGTCGTGAAACGGCTAGTCGAAGCTGGCCAGACCATTCACGATGCTCCAGAAAGTCTGGCTCAGGTCATCAAGGAGGCTGAGAGGCTTCGGGCGCTGTTGGACCGGCTGCTGATTTTCCAAAGGGCACTCCCTCCGGAACAGCAAGAGATCCTGGACAGGCAAGTGAGTTCGGCGGATTGTATTGACCTTCTGAGAAAGCTAGACGACCTCACGTCTGGCGAGAGATCGGACACCAAGGATGGAGATGCAAGAGAAGAGAAGATGAAGTTCGCTCATAGATGGTGGTGGCTCCGGAAGAAAGATGTTGTGGAAGACCTGGTGAGAAAACTGGAGAACGAGATAGAGAATGTGTCGAAACGACTAGTAAAGTACAGGGTCTCTTCAGTCCGGATTGCGCGAGCCTTACTAATTAATGGTTTTACAGTGAGTACCTATTTCAAAACCATCAACAACTCTCACAAAGTTCCGAGCAAGTCTCGAAGATATTGGAACTGGTCATGTCCATGGCATTGAAACTGAACTCAGACGATCCTAAAACGGCTCGGTTTGATGACAACGGCATATACTCGCCCTACAAAGCCGAGGGGATTGCCTGGTATGGGCAGTCTCGTTGCAAGCCGGGTCAAGATTGCACAATGCCCTAATTTCGGGACCGACGGCTGCTAGCTGATCTGGCTTGGGCTGGCAACTGGAACAAGGTGATGAAGCTGCTCAAGCACGCTCGCGAGGATTACGAGCAGAACTGGACCAACTGCACTCCATTGTGTACTGTCAGCCCACACAGTATGGTCGGGCGTCATGTTGACTGTCTGTCCAGATCACGCTACTGAGGCGGACCGCGTCACCAGTGGGTTCAGGCCTTTACACCAAGCGGCGTGGCACGGTGACAATCGGCTGTGGAGGATCTTTTAAAGGAAGGGGCTTGGCGTGAGTGACACACGGGTGAGTCGGATATGAGTGTTGACTATATACTAGGTCTCGTCAGGACTGTGCGTGACACAAAAGATTCCAGTGAATACAGCACTCCGCTGGATATTGCCCGGGAACATGGATGGAAGGACCTCTACGGCAAGCTTAGTCCCGTTATCAGGAGGCCAGTTAACCACAAGGCATTACAGGCTCTCCAGCTCCACCTCCACAACTTGATCAGAGATACCTTCGGCACCCATCCTGAGGCACATCTCGCTTGCTTCCTCCTTCCAGAGCTGGAGATCCTGACCGAGTTTGACCGGTCGAGGATATGGTTCCCCTTGAATCCTGAACTGCTTGACACCAGAGACGGACTGGCCGTGCACATCGTTCTGGAACGGAATGAGCTAGTCGTGGTCATGCGGTGGGGGAGAACCGTGAGGAAGAGCTATCGGATTTCAATGTCAGGAGTGCAGGAAATCCAACAAGCTGTTGTGCTTCACTGAGTTTTCTCGACATCTACCTCGTATCGACGGGTATGTGAGACCAGGCGATAGTAACAGCGACAACGCCCAGGATATCCAATTCGTTGAGAGGTACTACCATGGTTTTAAATGACGATCGGGCGTGTCACTGGTAAGAAAGAGTGTATGAGACATCAGTGCCCTAACAAGGGTTTCTCCGCGATCTCCATGTTGGTGAGAAAGACGCCTGAATATGCTCCACGTCAATAGAGGGAGCGGCGCTAAAGGTTACCAAGTAGCGAAACGACGAACAGGTGTCGAAAAGGGAACAGTTGGCGTGATGCTCAGCTTCCATCCTGGTGCTTGGTTGGGGCTGCGCGTCTCGCAGAAAGTAAGTTCACGAAGGGCGGGAGCGAGACTGGTCGTTAGCTCGGCATACCTACCCAATATTGACTAAGCTTTTGCTGCCATATTGATGAAGAGGACCCGCCCACTTCCACCACGTTGCGACCGCTTCGGCGTTAGGAGCAGATCTCCAGTGACGCCCGCCCGCAACATTTACATGCACAGCTTGACCGTGTACAGCTGAGCCAAACTTGACCTGTTGGAGGGATTCAAAGCCAAGCCAAATCATGCGCAACCCACGGCCACGAACGTGCCATGAACGGGTCAACATATGGCCGCTCTGAGACCACCGACAATACCACACCCTTCCCTAAGATTGACGAGGAAGTGAGCGGCAGCGGGCAAGAAAGAGAGCTACGGGAAACTAACAGGCTCAAAAAGCGCACTGACAGTGCTGCTGGTCAGAAGCGGTCTGCCTCGGGCAATCTGCTCTCGCGATTCCTGCGAACGAACAGCGACCAAGAGAAGAAGATAGAAGCCGCAAGTCGAGATGGCTCAGACATTTCAGCCCCTGGCCGAACCGCCATGCCCGAAGCGCAGGCTCAGAGCAAGAGGAAGAGGAAAGGATCACTGAGGAAAACGGTGCTGGGAAAAGGACGAGACAGGAAGACAGGCGATGTCAAGAAATCTCCTCTCTCGAGCGCAGAGTCTCCTTTTGTGCAGCCTACGGATGAAGAACAAGAAGCTCCACCGACACCTCGAGCAAGTCAAGATCTGTCAAGCCCTGTATCGCCTGAATCTCCTCCGTCATGGCCGTTTCGGACACTATCACGGGTCTCCATTCCCTCGATTCGCAGCAGCGTTGCCTCAATAGATCCAGCTTCGTCTGCTGCCTCGATCATAAGTCCTCTTCTGCCCACCACAGACGCGGAGACAGACGACGACGATTTAGTCCTGCCGCGAATACCAGGCTTGCGCAAGCCAGTCTCCACCTCCTCTTTCGGCACCGACTCTTACTTCCCCATCCAAGATCCCGTGCGGCGCATGTTTGGTTCTCGCACACGATCCCCTCTAGCCACACAGCCGCAGTCGACCGCAGGTACACCATCAGACGAGGAAGGATGGGATTACTCCGAGACCGCATTCTGGGGCTACGTGATCTTAATTGTGACGTGGATAGTGTTTGTGGTGGGTATGGGCTCTTGCTTCGGTGTGTGGTCATGGGCTTGGGATGTGGGAGAAACACCCTATGCGCCGCCTGAGCTGGAAGATGATCCTACATTGCCCATCGTCGGGTATTATCCAGCTCTACTCGTTTTGACATGCATCATGGCCTGGGTGTGGGTGGTGGTCGCGTGGGTGGGCATGAAGTATTTCAGACACGCCGATTTCAGAGGAGACGATGGTTAAAGAGACAAAATCTCGAGTTGCACGGGTCTAGCGTCGACAAAAACAACGTCCCGAACAAGGGTATCGATGGAGAATATCAACAGGAAACGCCTCGCTCTATTCCCATTTCCATCGCGATTCAGTTTTTCCCGTTGCCGTTGTCCCCAATCCAGTATGAGGACTTTGTGATGCGCTCGCATCGTCCAAATCCAATTTTATGCTCCGGACACATTACAGAGTAAAGCGCTCCCTGACTCGGCAGTAACTATCCCACAAACTCCGTGTGTCCCCCAGATTTCGTTCTGTCCGTCGCGTGCCATGGTTCAGCGACAAACAGCTATCCCCCATACTAAAAGCTAGTCACCGAGGCTTTGCTGTCCGTTGCTCTGTGCGCTTGGCCAATCCTGCTAAAAAAAATGTCGTTAACCTCCCCGTAGACTTCTCATGGTGTGCGAGAAACGTTGAAGATTTGATGCCACGGTCTAAACCACGAGCTGGTCGCCTGCTCTGCCATTAATCCTTTGATCACTGTGCACCTGTAGCTTCGACATTTCTTCGTGGAGTTTTTCCAGGTCCTCCTTGACCACATACTCTCCATTAGGTTTCTCAACCTCATTTCGTGGCACTGGAGTAGCAGCAGGTGTTGGTGTCTGGGTGCCACCGCCTGGAGCCTTCGCCACGAGACCTTTCGACCGAGCGAAGCCAGTCGAGCGTTCCGTTGACGGGTCTGGGTCGTAATATTCATCTTTGATCGGCCGCACGTATACCGTCTGTTTGCAAATGGTTACAATGGTGTTCGTGGGTACCGACAGCCAGTTGTGCCGCTCGAAAGTCAACGGTTCACTCGCCACGAGAACCACGTCGGAAGCTTTGTCCCTCCGCTCCATCTTGAATTGGCCCTTCGTCTTGCCTTCAACCCAGGCTGTGCCTGATGAGTAGTACAAGCTTGCTGCGGCATCCGTCTTGCTGCTGACATACCGAGTCACGATAACAGAATGCCCATCCGTGACCGCGAAGTTGAGGAGACTTCTGATTTCTACATCTGCCAGCTTGTGTTCAGCTGGGACGGCCTTGACGAATTCGTTGATCTTGGCGATGGTCTTCTTCATCGCGCGACGAAGACTCTTTGTGTCGAAACCTTCCTCTGGCTCTGAACTTGGATCTACGCCTTCGCGTTCCAAGGTGTCGAGGAACAAAGCAAATGCCCACTCGGAATCAGTGCCGCCTTTCACGCCAAGAAACCATTTGTCCGAGAGGCTGTCGGCCAACGGCCGCTTGACATATTTCCAGGCCCCGATGTTACCGTTGTGCATCCACATCAGAGTATTATGCTGAAACGGGTGACAATTATTTTCGGCCAGTGAGCCCTCGGTCGTGGCACGAACATGGGCAAAGACCAACCTGGACGCGGTCTTTGGAGCGATCCTCTCGAGGTTGATACAGTTCCATGCTGGCAGCGTTGAAGTAAAGATGCACGGATCAGGGCCGAGCTCTGGCTCGGTGTACCAGCCAACACCGAAACCATCCCCATTGACAGGGCGCCGGCTGTCGAGACGCAGACGACTGTCGTAAGACTGAGTGAGAATACTATGAGAGGGTTCAGTGATGAGTTTCGAGAGAATGATGGGCTTTGAGCCTTTGTAGACCTTTAAATGTCAGCACCCGAACCCCAAGAAGCCGTTGTTCGAGTATACCATGAATCTGCACATATTTTTGCTAGAAGATGAATCAGTGATGCCACAGAATTATCTGGCCGTTGCTTGTCTGGTATGATTGAGTCATAAACCTGGCCACGAGCATTCTCTCAGTTTCTGGGTCAACAACGGAGAAATGATGCCAACAAATGAAGGGGGATCAATGTGTTCAAGAGCTAAGCATCGAAGGACCCAAACACCGTCAACGCCTGGGTAACTTCAATACAGGAAAGAGATGAAGATCAAACACTGAAATTGGTGCCTAAGAGGCCATCGTGACACACGCAAGTTGGGTGCTAATTGACGCAAACAACAGCCTCGACTTCACCGCCTTGCAGGAGGATGCAGTGGGTGAGTGGCCCGAAGACTGTGGCGTGCAGTGGCGCCGACTTGTGGCGGGAGGCTGCCTGAGCCAACCAGACGTCATTCCGCATCTCACATCTCGCATCTCCCGCTCCAAAAAGCGTGTTGTCGTACCATCCTCGACAGCACCTCCACGTACCACACTTCATCTACCCAATGCTGGACTTGACCTGTGATGAGCGGTAGACTCCTCTCGGCGAGGGTCGCGCCGTTGCTGCGCCAGCGGACTCCGGCTGCAGCACGAAATCTGCAGCATCATGTCCTGACGAAAGCCGGCGGCCTTTTAAGGCCAAATGCACGCCTCCCACCTCGAACATGGCCTCTTGGATCGAGTTCTATACACAATGTCCCAATTGTTCGGCATGCTTCCTTTGCACGTATCCTTCCCAAGCTTGCGATCAGGATGGCTCGGCTTCCTGCGATGTTTGGAGCCAGCGTGCTTGCAGGACTGGCGTACATCCAGTATCAGGCGCAGCAAGCCGGCACTTATACCATGAACATTCTACGAAAGGCCGGAGAAGCTGTGACGGAAACATCGTCGAGTATGTTCGAAGGCGCGAAGGGCATCGCCAACCAGATAGGCGTGGGCTGGGAACGGACCACAGAGGATGCGCATCTGCCAGCGTGGCTGCAGCAGTTCTTCGAGAATGGTGAGGGCTCCGGAGACGGAGGCTCTGGGCCGGAACAGCCAAACTCGACGAATGCTGCTGCAGGAGTTGCCGCTGCGTCGGGCCTGGCGATCGGAGTCGAGCAGTCTGACGAAGACGAGGACCGTTCGGAGGCACACATTGCAAAAGATGACCAGATGATGCTGTTGACGAGGAAGATGATTGAAATTCGAAGCATCTTGAATACCATTGGACAGGGAGGAGCGCTGACTCTACCATCGATCGTCGTCATCGGATCACAGTCATCAGGGAAGAGTTCCGTGCTCGAAGCCATAGTCGGCCACGAATTCCTCCCGAAAGGCTCAAACATGGTTACCAGACGCCCGATTGAACTCACGCTTGTCAATACGCCGGATGCAAAGTCAGAATACTGCGAATTTCCGGCGCTCGGCTTGGGAAAGATCACGGACTTCTCCCAAGTGCAGAGGACTTTGACTGACCTCAATCTCGCTGTTCCACCGGAGCAGTGCGTGTCGGACGATCCTATCCAGCTTACCATCCACTCTCCCAATATCCCAGATCTATCACTGATTGACTTGCCCGGCTACATCCAAGTAGTTGGGAAAGACCAACCCGTCGAATTAAAGCAGAAGATAGCCGACCTGTGCGACAAGTACATCCAGCCCCCGAATGTCATCCTTGCCATCTCTGCCGCCGATGTAGACTTGGCTAACTCGACTGCTCTGCGGGCTAGTCGAAGAGTTGACCCTCGCGGCGAGAGGACGATCGGTGTTATCACAAAAATGGACTTGGTCGACCCCATCCGAGGCGTCGAGATACTCTCAGATAGGAAATACCCTTTACGGCTGGGATACGTCGGCGTGGTCTGCAAAATTCCACACCAGACGTCAGGGCTGTTTGGGCGGACTGGCGCTAACGTTACAAGTGCCGTCGTCAAGAATGAAAATGCATACTTCTCGTCCCATCCCCTTCAGTTCGGGCCTCAGTCGGAGGTTGCTGTTGGGACCACGACACTACGACACAAGCTGATGCATGTCCTTGAACAGACTATGGCAGCAAGTCTTGCGGGCACTAGAGACGCGATCGTTCAGGAGCTTGAGGAAGCGACGTACGAGTTCAAAGTACAATATAATGATCGGCCACTCAGTGCCGAATCGTACTTGGCAGAGAGCTTGGACAGCTTCAAGCACTCCTTCAAAGAGTTCAGCGAGCAGTTTGGCAGACCTCAGGTGAGGGCTCTGCTAAAGGAGGTCTTAGACCAGAGAGTGATGGACCTGCTGGCGAAGCGGTATTGGAACAAGCCTGTGGAAGACCTGTCACCGATACAGCCAGAAGCAGACCCTTTATCTGAGCTCCCCAAGGCCGACCCAAACTCGCTGTACTGGCAACGCAAATTGGATGCTTCCACGTCAGAGTTGACCAAGCTCGGAGTCGGAAGACTGGCGACGACTGTGGTGGCAGCAGAACTTCAGAGCCATATTGACAAGCTAATCGCGGCCTCGACTTTCGCCTCACATCCCTTCGCACAGCGCTCGATCGTGGATGCTTCATCGAGCATCTTGAACGATCGCTTTTACAGCACAAGTGATCAGGTAGAGAACTGCATCAAGCCGTTCAAGTTTGAGATTGAGGTTGAACCCAACGAATGGAGCAAAGGACGGGAGAACGTGGGCCGCGTATTGAAGAACGAGCTCAAGGCTTGTGAGGCCGCTCAAAGACAGCTTGAAGACAGCATCGGTAAAAGAAAGCTCAAAGACGTGATGGGCTTTATCGACCGTGTCAGGAAAGGCGACGTTGTTCTAGAGGGAGACGGAACAGGCGGCGCAGGTGGTTTCTCATCTGCTCTTCTACAGAAAGGTATGGTCCAACTTGTCCATGGTCTGATTTCATGCTAATCTTGTACAAGGCCGAGAAGCCGTCTTCCTGCGCGACAGAGCCGATATCATCAAGATGCGATTGCTGACTGTCAAGTCCAAGCAGTGTGCCAACTTGAAGAACAAATATTACTGCCCTGAAGTCTTCCTCGACGTGGTTGCGGACAAGCTGACTTCGACGGCGGTGCTCTTCCTCAACGTGGAACTCCTCTCCGAGTTCTATTACAATTTCCCTCGCGAACTGGACTTGCGGCTCGGTCGACATCTGGACCAGAGCGAGATAGAGCGCTTCGCTCGGGAAGATCCGAAGGTCCGCAGACACCTGGATGTGATCAAGCGCAAGGAGATGCTGGAGCTCGTCTTGGAGAAGATCGAGAGTCTGAGGCAATTGGAGGGCCGGGCGAAGAAGGAGCAGGCGAAAGCTGTCCAGGCCAAGGAGAGGGGACGATGGAGTCTGTTTTGATGATACAACACACAATGATACCACCATTTGCAGCGGGCGTTCATGGGCGGAGTCAGGTCACGCTCCGGTTGACTAGAATCATATATGGACATGCCTCTCCTTGCCGAGACTCACGACGACCTGTAGTATCCACGCGCCGTCATGAATTCTGGCCCGCTATCGAAAAGCGTGCAAGCCCCCTACTCTTGGGTTGGCAAAGACAGATTCGTTCTTCACTTCATTCCATGGCATTTGGCCATCCACCTCTTCAATCGCGCCGTTCACACCGCCTAATTTGTCGCCGATCTTGACCATGCTGAATCGTATCATTCTTGGATCGAGGCTCAGGAAGCGCCGAACGTCCTGCTGCGCCTTCACAGAAGCGTCGAATTGCATCACGAAGTAGTGTCCCTGGCGGTGCTGGGTCTGATGTTTCGTCGTAGGGCGAGGGAGATCGAACTGTCCCCAATTCTTCATGCCACGGATGACGCCGTTGGAGGCGAGGATTTGCTGGCCAGCGACACGCGCGATCCTGCACAGACGGGGTTAGCTGGCACTCTGGGGGAGACGGAGCAGAGAGAAGTACTCTTTAACATTGTTGAGATTGCCCGGTCGGACCTATACGCGAATTAGAACCGAGTGTGTGGGAAGTTGCTGCTGAAGGGCTGCCTACCACCGCTATGAGCTCGTAAAGCATTCTTATTGAATCCGTGGGATCATAATCGATGGTGTACACAGTGAATGTCGAACTGATGGTGCATGCGATTCAGAAATTCCCCCCAGCACGCGGGTGGTCGGGCTCCACTTTGGGTCGGCGCCCTTTGCATGCGGGTTTGTCTCCGTCACTTTGACCTCGAGCTGCGGAGTTGGTTTAAATGGGCATTGAATCCAGCTACAGTGGCACTCTGTTTGCTACTGCTCAGAGCCAGTCATGAATTCCTCAGCTCTAGGTCGGCTCGTGCCGACATTCTCCAGATATTCTGTGAAGCAAGTCGCCAGTCTGCGGTCATCGATCAACCCACATTCCTGCCAGTGGCAGCAACCTAGGAGAGCGTTCTCCGCAAGATCAGCTCGTGTGTGAAATAACTCAGTTTGTGTGCCGGCTCTTACCAGTGTCGCAGTCTTGGTGAAGAAGTATACCGAAGATCACGAATGGATCGAGCTTGACAGCGATGGAAAGACAGGTACGTGATCTCGATTGCGACCACTGGCACCTCACTGATGGTTGGCCAGGTACGATCGGTATAACGGCATACGCGGCAAAAGCCCTCGGCGATGTTGTCTACGTCGAACTTCCGGAGATTGGGATGGATGTTGCGAAAGGCGACACTATCGGCGCAGTTGAATCAGTCAAGTCCGCCTCAGATATCATGACGCCAGTCTCCGGCAAGATCTCAGATCACAACAAGCTATTGGAGGAAAAGCCAGGAACAATAAACAAGAGCCCTGAGTCAGAAGGGTGGCTGGCGAAGATCGAAGTGACCGATTTGAACGAGCTGGATGCGCTGATGTCAAAAGAGGACTACGATAACTTTGAGAAAGAATGATGATTCACCAGCACAAGGATACTGGCTCTGTGCCATTGGACTGCTATCAAGGACAGGGGGTAATCTGCGGAACTTCTGTGCTTCACTTTTCACTGATCTTGCTCTCCTTGCTGACCATGCAATCCACTGGAGGTAGTGTCTTCGATTCGGTGACGGTGCTTCTCAGGATTAATGTCAAAGTCCGCCTCACGGGCATCGTCGCTATCAGCTTCACCAAGAAAGGCGGCATTCGTGCCGTCCATGGCTTCGTGCTTGTCTCCCTCCGCAGCTCTTCTTGCCTCAAAGCCGTCGTCACTGTCCGCTTCTCCGAGGTAAGCAGCGTTTTGTGCGTCCATTGACGGGTGGTTGTCGCCTTCGGCAGCCTTTCGTGCTTCAAATCCATCGTTTGAATCCGCCTCACCCAAGTATGCGGCATTCCCAGCGTCCAGGGCTTCTAGCGGCGGCCCGTGGATTTCTCGGTTCAGATCGTGTCCGTCATTACTGTCTGCTTCGCCGAGGAAGGCTGCGTGCTGGCTATCCGCAAAGATCTCTGCTTGAGGTAGCACGGCGCCTGAGGGTGGTACCTGACTGGCAAAGGGGGTCGATTGCGAAGGGGTGGACGTCACGACGGTAGGTCTGAGTGTGTTTGCAGACACTTGAAATGCGCGGCTGGGTACGGTTCGAATCGAATGGCTCAGGAGTCCAGCTCGAGCTGCTGAAGCTACACCAAGCAGGAGAGGTCGTGCTGCCATTCTTGAGATTGGCGTTTACACCCGAGTTAGATGGCTTACAGGGAGCAGACCTACGACTTACAAGTTGGGAGCTTCTGAACTTCAAAGAGACCTTGGAGGATAGAAGAGGGGTTCAGCCCGCCTACTTAATCAGACACACTCAAAGCTGCACCCTGGCCCGTCAATTCGTGTCGTGCTGCTGGCTGAGGCCAACGAGACTTGCGCAGCGGCATCTGGTGGCATCTCAGCAGCCAGGATATTTGCGGGGAAACTTTACAAGCCCCCGGGTGTTCAAGGGAAGGCCAATCAGCAAGTCTCCGAAATATCCGGCCTTCGAATAGACACGAACAATTAGGACCGAAATGGTTGGTCGCCTGTTGGTCGTAGGCATGTGCTTCTCTGGTAAGCCCGCTGTTGACAGCCCCTTTGCAGCGCATACGAAACTTATGCTCTTCAAGCCCCATTAGGTTGTCCGGTTGCCTCGTCACCTAGTCTGATGACATATTTGCCCGAAGTCTGGGTCGATCTTAGCGATATGGCCACCGAAGTTACGAGTTCGCTCACCTTTCCAAAGTTCTTAGCGATCTCAGATAGATCATCGAGGCTGGCCATCTCTACTGCTGGTTTGACTGCGCCTCGCTGGACGAACTCGATAGCTTCCCAGATGTCCTTTCTTGTGCCAACTGCGGAGCCGATGATACGGACGCCTTTGTTGATGCCGAGTGTCGGATGGAAGCTCACCTTGTCTTCATATGCTGGAATCCCGACACATACAACAGTCCCAAGTGGCGCAACGAAATCCAATGCTGCTTGGTATGCTTTTCCCGTATTGGCCATCACCAACACTGCTGCAGCGCCATCTCCGGTGAGCGACTGGATCTTGGCGGCGTCTACTTCTCTTGCATCGAAATATGCTTCTGCGCCCAGCTTGAGACAGTACTCCCGTTTGCGATCGGCGTCGCCCAGATCGATAGCGATGACACGGTATCCCATCGACTTTGCATACTGTACGCCCAATGCTCCAACGCCGCCGCCCGCACCTGAGATCAACATCCACCGTCCTGGAACCGCTTCGCTGACCTTGATCGCTTTGTAAGCTGTCACCCCTCCGCACAGAATTGGCGCAACCAGGTCATCGGGGACGTCTTCTGGGATTCGAATGATGTACCGTGAAGGGACTACAGCGTATTCTGCAAAAGTGCCGTCTCTCCTCAATCCCGAACACAGCTTCGCCATACAGCGTCCCTCTCCGCCGGGCGACATGCAGCAGTAGCATTCTTCGCAGACATCGCGTACCCAGCCGAGACCAACCCGAGTGCCGACATTGACGAACGACGGATCAACGGCAGAGCCGAGTTTCACAACTCGTCCAACACCTTCGTGACCGAGAATGTCGCATGTCGGACCTAGGTGACCTGCTGCAAGGTGAAAATCTGAGCCACACACTCCTGTAACTGACAGCCGGACTAGTAAATCGCGTGGGCCGATCTCGGGAATCGGGACTGTCTTGGCTTCGAAGTGGTACGCTCCATCCTCATGTCTCTACCCGCGTGTGAGCAAGACTCGTTCCAAAAATGCTTGGTTCTGTACTGACCACCAGTATGGCTACTTTATGCGTTGATGGGATCGTCATCTCTGTGCTGTGCCGTGCTTCTCTGGCAGACGACTCTTTGAACTCGAGAAACTCGGTTGACGCGGTCGGTTAAGTAGTAGTCTTGAAAGGTTTATCCCAGGGATCAAATATTTTCGGCCCGTGCTGTGCTCTTCCGTTTTGATAGTATACCTCAGCCGGCAGTTGGCGATCTCGACCTCTACCCGTGCCGCCCCAGGCTCGCGTGTGGGGTGTGGGAGGGTGGTGAGTCGGCTGCGCGGGGCTCTCACGCATTGATACGAGATCTAATTTTACTGCTTTGGGCCGTGGACAGTCCGTACGATGGGCCTCGCCATCGCTGACAATGCGTAACAGCAGTGGCGCGCTTACGAGTACTTCTACGAACATCTCGGCAGGCGTTCTCTCCCGGGAAGTCGATCTCTATCGGCCACTTTCCGTTCTCACATGACAGATGAGCTTCTGCTTCTGCTATCTCGACAGACTTTCTCGTGTCTTGTCATTAATTAACCGAGAGGTACACTTCCAGAGCGTTGGGCTTGCGACTATGCCTTCTCCATCCTCTCCTGACTCCAGTGGCCACCTTCCTGCCTTAATTCTTTCAGGATCTCCTTTCGCCGCACCCTGTCTGATACGGCAGCCCTATCCCCAAACACCTGGTCCATATCCTCGAGACTTCGACCCCGGGTCTCTGGGACACAGAACCATGTCCATAGGAAACTCAACGCGCAGAAGACTGCAAAGAAGGTGTATGCTCCAAAACCCCGCGTGTTTTGCACCAGTGGCGGAGTGATCAGTCCGATGATGAAATTGTTAAGCCAGTTGCTGCATGTACTCCAAGCCACGCCTTTCGCTCGAAGGAAACTTGGGAAGATCTCCGAGGGCATTGCCCAGGGCACTGGGCCCCACGTGCAGCCAAAGGCCAGCATGTACAGGAACAGGAATGCCACAGCGACCCATCCTTTGTCCTTGTGGTCGTCCCAGTTGCCGTAGTACAACCCAACCAGTACTGCGATGATGGCGTGCGAGACCGCCATGAACACACTGCCGATCAGGAGCAGCGGACGCCGGCCGAACCGGTCCATCGTGTACAAAGATGTCGACACTCCGACGAGCTGCGTGACATTCAGGACGCCCGACAAGACCAATCGCATGTTGTACGTGACATTCATGCTTTCGAACAAACTGGGTGAGTAGTAGATCAGAGCGTTGATGCCCACGAACTGCTGGAAGAACATCAAGCCAATACCCACCATCGTTCGTTTCCAGTAGCCTTGCCGGAAGCAATCGGCATACGCGGTGAGTTCGAGTTTGATTGCACTCAAGCGAGACCGTCGTCCTTGCAGTCCTAGTTCCGGGTGCCTTTTCTGGGCAACCTCTTTGTGAAAGGCAACTTCTGCACGAATGTCATACCACTCTGCTTGGAGACGTGGATCATCTGCTGGGACGCGACGTAGTTTGACCAGAGCCGCCAAGGCCTCTCGGTCGCGTCCTTTCGACACCAGCCATCTCGGAGAGAATGGTATGAACAGGACCGCGATGCCCAGGACAATTGCTGGTATGATCTGCAGCAGAAAAGGAAGCCGGAACGACCATTGGCTGCCGATGTATCTTGTGCCAAACGTCAACCAGTACGCGCATATGATGCCGAACACGATGGAGAACTCTTCTAGGACAAGCAGTGTGCCTGCAAAACCATCAGCTTCACATCGACCCCAGAGGATGCTCTGATACCATACCTCTGATCTCCGGTGGCGACACTTCCGCAATGTACATTGGGACCACCATACTCAGCATCCCAACACCAACGCCCCCGATGAGTCGACCAACGACTAGCATGGCATAGTTCTGAGCGGCTGTTTGAAGGATTGAGCCCACCACAAAGATAGACACAGCGACGCAGATCGAGTACTTGCGCGAGATCTTTTCCGCGATCCAACCTTGATTGAATGCGTCTAACATAGTCAACACCCACAGCAAATGCTCGGTACAGATAGGGTAGGTAGCTACCAATCAACGCTCCCAACTCGATCATAGCGGTCATAAATCCCTTCCAGAAGCCCGCGCCGCTCGCTGTTTCTGACACACGAGGAAACTGGTCCAGAAATTGGTCCATGACGAGGATAACAGAGACAACACCTTGGTCTGCAACGAGTGAGCATCGAAGCCCGACTAATTGGCAAAAGCCACAACCAGAGCATACCATAGCCGAACAAGAACCCGCCAAGTCTGACTACAAAAGCGCACAGGACGACATACTTGGATTGAAACGTCCCGCGCAAGCCTGTGCAAAACCAGAGGTGAGCTAGGTACCACAAATAAAGCACGGGACATTTGCTTCCAGACCTGGCTTCACATAGGTATCCCGCAGTTCTTCCACGGGATCTTCCGTCTCTATGCCTCGAGGGTCAGTGACTCCTGATACGTAGTCGCCGTCCTCTGCATTGTGGGTTCGTTTATTGGTATGCTGGTCCACCGCGGCCATGGCTAACCGAATGCTGTCATGAGATGTGCGCAGACCACGGCGCTCGGGCAAAGCTGTCGTTTCAAGGCGTCTGAAATACTCATAGAAGAACAAGCGACGAACACTATGAGACAGCCAGGGTATTCGTACATTGCATGGCCAATTAGCTTAAATAACATTCTTCGTCGATCGCTTGTCCTCGTGCCTCAACTTCATGGCGCACTAATTCCCCGCGTGACGTAGCGATCATCGCACACAGTCTCGGCGTGATGCCCATGGAGCGAATCAACATTGAGTGCAGACGTCCGTCCAACTTCCGTGAACAGGGAGCAGTTCAGGACCGCGTTGTCCAATCTGGCCGCCTGACTTAAAAGTCCTGTGGGCGGCACGCAACACGAGGCTGACCAGAGAAGGGAAGCGTCAATGCCGACGCTTACCACCTGGCTACGTGGTTGGGAAGAGAAGAGCAGCAAGTTATCGATTGTTACATTCAAACCCCTTGTGCCTCCAAGTAATGTTCTGGTTGGCATCAGGACTGAGGTTCCGTACTCTGTTGTTTACCTTTCAACCAATTTTACAGCAGCAGCTCTGCTTCCAGGTCGTCCAGGCACATAAGCTGGTCGAAGGGACTAAGATCCAAGACCGACTCGGTGTCGACCTCAAAACCATGGTCGAGATCCTTGCCGGTTTCTCCAGGAAAACTGGGTTCCCCTTGTGGTCTGCTTTGTCTTGGCCAGTCATGGACTACATCGGAGCGGTCCGTTTTCTGCTCACCAACCACCCCGTGGAACGGAACGGCCATGTAAGTTCTGGCGGCTTCTTCATCTGCGGACGCTAGCTCATCCATCAGCTGGGAAAAGGCCGCCTTCTTCAGGGCCTTGAGATCGGACGGCGACTTGAGCCTCTTTGCAGCTGCATCCAGCATGGACATGGTCATGTCTGCGAGATGATATGTCTGCTTGAACTGGAGCAGGATCCGCCAGCATAGGTAGAATTTTTGGAAGCTCGAGTCTCGGACCGTGGGCGTTACGGACATGCTGCAGAGCAAGTGCGTTGCTACAGCAGGCTCCAGCACTGCTATTGCTGTGTCTGGCAGCCGGCTGATCAAGTTGTCGGCATACAAATCCTTGAAGATGTCCGTGATGCTCGCGGCCGCTTGCGAGACCATCTTCATTGATTCCCGACACAATGTCGTTTCGCTCGGAACGGTGGACTGCAGATTCAACAAAGGCCGGTAGAGCGTCATGAGCGTCATCGAATAGTAGCCGGCCAGCAGTTGGCGGTGCACTCTGATGGTCTCTATGTCGTCCGGACGGCTGGAGGCTACGTCGAGTAGCTGGACCTCCTTCGGTAAGTACCCATACCAGTTTTGCAGCTCCAGCCCGCAAGCCCTGATCTCCGAACTCTTCGAAACGTCCATCTGTGGGACGAGTGACATGACTGCCAAGCCCTGGCCAGGGAGTGCCGAGGCTCTCTGAGAAGTGTACTGTAGACTGAGCACCTTGTCAATGTACTCGGAAAGCTGAGCGAGCGCCATCCACAGGCTGACCAGCGTTTCCATATGGCGCACTGTAACATCTTCCAGGTGCAACGTCTTGCGCAACACCTTGACCAAAGGTTCCGGCCTGAAGTCCAGAAGATGGAGCATAGGGGCATCGAATCGAAACACCTTATTCTGGACCGGTCGCCGCATGGCAACAGCCAGTAGCCTGTCCCGTACAAGTAAAGTCCACCACGTCTTGTTGAGCGTTCGCTGCCGCCTCGTTTCAACTAGGGCTTCTGCAGGAGTAACGTTCAGTCCCAGACTGGTAGCGTGCAGGGTCGCTATACCGATCCAATGATAGCTGTCTCTGACTGAGCCGGGCTGCCCATCCCAGAGACTGAGCAGAATGGCTGCCTGACTGAGGGAGAGTCGGTCGGTCTCGGCATCAAAGTCGTGGAGAAGCCGCGCACGCTCGTAAAACGTCTTTCTCAACCGCTTCCGATAGCCCTGCTGATAATCTGTCTGCACATATGCACTTGCAGCGAAGAGGATTGACTGAAAGAGAAGAAGGCCGAGCGTCCCCTTCTCGCCATTGGTGAAAATTGCCGTCAAGATTTGCTCAAGATCTAGCATGGGTGCGAAAGGGTGGATCCATCTCGCATACGCCTCCAGCAGCTGGTCCCTCAGTTGCGTGTCGGGAATATCAAAAGCGCCTTTTCTGTTGAGATACTGCAAGTCTTCTCCGGATATGCTTCCCGGAATTGGTGTGATGTAGTTCGGGAGCATCCAGTGGCTATGAGGATAGTCCAAGAGCGACTGAGTTGGTGAGGGATATGGTGTCAGAAGACTTGCTGGGTAGTAGGCCTTGCTGTTGATCACATTGTCCTTCGTTGGGCAGCCGACTCCGGCAGCCTTGTCATTTATGGACAGAGGGCTCTCTGCAAGGTCGAACACATCGAACGAGCCGTCTCTGGGCGGCGCATGGGTCTTGTCAATGTGGTTGTGCAGTGTTACAGGCTTCGTATCGCCGAAGTCAATGATCGCATCGCAAATCGGGCTTTGTGGATTGTGCTGCTTGCCTTCCAAGAAGGAGGAACCCAGAACCCGGTCGCCCACGTGCCTTCGTCTGCTTGCTGGCAGCACACAAGTCTTGCTGTCAAGCCTACAATTTGTACATGGAGCTTTTGTCCGCGTAACGTCGCACCTAACCTTACGAGCTCTGCACGATTCACATGCTCGAGGAGCTCTTTTGCTGAGTCCGCCCACTCGAGCCATTGGTTCCGAGCCTGCGAGGGCCATGATCGGAAGCGGGGAAGCCAATCAGTAAAGGCAGCGGGTTTACTGAAGGAGAGCCTGGCAACGAGCTAGGCGACGGATGGCACCAGAATCGCCACTCTTCGTTATGGAGATAAGAGAGAAACAATATCTGGTGAAAATCGTGTCAGTATAGCGGACTTACCTGCAGCTTCCGTCCAGTTCATTTATGTTGACGAAACCATTCTAGGCGTAAGACTGTACTGTCATGCTGGATTCGCAATTCGAATCCCATCCGGTGGAAGTGCTTCCGGTCGCGTCTAGGACCGACTTCCGAGCCGGTACCTCGTATTGCATGCGGTGAGAAGAGCTCTGGGCGCAGTCAGGCCTGAAGGGCGACCGGAATCCTTCATGGAGTGTAGAAATTGCGCCTCGACTTGGTGACATGTCGTGTTCATTAACTTTGTCCGCACGGAACGCTTTGATGACCAGTGCTTCCACGCACGAGGGCAATAGCGGCGGCCCAGGGTGGATTTCTGGGCAGTTCAGCATCGACCCTGGGGGCAACAAAGAAGGTATCTCTTTCGCGCGACAGTCACCCAACAGCATAATGCACTGGATGTAACGAAGTACTACGATAAGATTGTCTAATAGAGACAACTCCTTCAAAGTTCCACCTCCCGGCGCGCATGACTAAGGCGCAGCCCTGTGATGCCTACCACGCCTGCTTCCCTGATTCCTACCGAGGTTCAGCTTGCATTGAATTGGAGCCTGTACGGAGTACGTCGTACCATTTCGTTCTTACTGCGCTCTTCCTTCGCGTCGTGCACCGCACATCATTTTGGCAGCAACCAAGCCGACTATGGAGTCGTTGCGTTACTGTAAAGGCTCAGTGAACGAAGGCCCTGGTAATGAGGCACAGCTGCGTGTTAAAGATCCCACCTAGCCGTCGCGATGCCATCCTCCTCAATACCGAAGAAACGACCCTTGCCGCGAGCCCGACATGCCTGCCTCCGTTGCCGCAAACAGAAGCTACGGTGCGATGACGTCCGACCTTGTGCCTTGTGTGTGCGAGTCGGAGCTGAATGCAGGGAGCGGCCTGAGAATAGACCATCTGCGGGTTCCCCTAGACCGAGCGAGGCACCCTCTTTGTCAATGATAAATCAGCGTGATGATCTCTCGCCGCGGAGCCTCGCACCTCCGGACCTCTCAAAGCCTTCTCCTGCCTCTTCCCATCGAGACCACGCAGCAGCGGCCACGCAGAGTCCGCAAGAGTCCGGGAAACGGTTGTCTGAGGTCTACCGAGAAAGGACATCGACATACGAAGTGGTTGACCAGCTATTCAGGGAACACAATTCTACAGTGAGACTGAGTCATACTGTCCACGCGATTCCTGGGGGCAGTCCTGATGCACGGTCTCACGATGCCAGCGGTCATTATACCTCCATACAAGATGTGCTTGGATCCGACCTACCTCCTTCTCACGTCATCGAGTTTTGTCTGGAAAGTTACCTGGATGCTGTGCATTGGTTCATGATCTTGTTCCATGAACCATCGCTCAGAGCCGGCATCCAGGATCTCAAAACGGCAGGTTTCGTCCGTGCAGATCAGGTCTCCTTCCTCATCCTCGTTGCGCTGGTCATTGCCGTCGGTGCAAAGTATGTCACCAAGCAGGATGCCGAAGAACGATGTCCAGGCTTCGATCTCGACGGTCTTGGAACCAGGTTTATTCGCAGGGCCGAGGAGCGAATACTGGACGTCTTTGATGAAGGTCACATTGAGGCAATTCAGATTGCAATTATTCTGTCATCATACTACATCTACCATAGCCGGCCGAATCGTAGTCTCGCCTTGAACGGGAGTGCCCAGAAACTAGCGTTCAGCATGGGACTTCACAAGGAATCGAGCTGGAAAATGCAGGACCCTGTCGTCCGAGAAGTTTGGCGCCGGTTGTGCTGGGCGCTCTACACGGCAGAGGTGTAAGTGCTTTCTATCTCGCCATGGTTGACGCGGAACTGATCTTCTTGAGTAGCTTTGGTGCTATGAGCTTTGGAACCCCATGCAACGTCTATGACGGCGACTGGACTGTCTCCTTCCCGGGTAACATCGACGATACCTCCGTAACTTGCCCGGGCTTTGATTCTATCGAAACGTACGACGGAGAGTCCTTCGGACCCGTAACAATAGCCTCGTATCAGAGATACAAGTTCCGGCTTTACCGCATTGCCTCCTCCATTACCCGGAATATCTACCTACGAAGTGGAGCAACTCTCTCTGAAGTAGTGGGTGAGATTAAAGCGATCAATCAGTGCCTCCTGAGGTGGGAGAAATGCGTCCCTCGGGAACTGCGGCTGAAGTACTTGAAGTTCGACAGTGCTGAGAAGAATGTGCAACAGACCGCCAGGATTTTCCAGCTTCAGGCCCTTGCACTGCAGCTTTCGTACGACAACATCCAATTGGTGCTTCACCGACCGTTACTCACGATCAACCGGGTGCCGCGTTGGCCTTCAGATGGACCACAAGTCAATGTTGATGGTGGCCAAGGCGTGGCTGTCACTTCGACCGAGGATTTGGATTCTATCATCAAAACTAGCAAATACCATTGCTGGGTGTCTTCAATGAGCACTTCGAAGATTGGAGAGTACTCTGAAATCCTCACGACTTTGCAGAACACTCACGGAGCGGCCTACGTTGGCATCCAGTCGTTCACGGCTGGCGTGGTACTCGGCATCTTTGCACTGTCAGACCCACTCTCCGATCAGGCTCACCAAGCAAAACGCGCAGTGAGCAGAATCATCAAGCTTCCTCGGTTGCATCGATTTCGAACTGCGGTATCCGATCAATGCGGGGCGATCTTGGAGGAACTCGTCCGGTTGATACTCGCCGAGGAGATGAAAGCTTTACTAAATGAGTCCGAGCCATCTCGAGAAGGCAACGCACCAAGCAGACTCCCAGACGACTCCGCAGGTGCTAATGGCGATGCCGCTCCTCTGCTCGACGGAGACGATGTTACCATGCAAGCCCCAGAACCCAGTGATGGGAGCGTAGCGGATGTTTTTGAACTGTTTTCCCATGAAACACTCGAGCTACCCCGGGACATTGCTTCTGGAAACTTCAGCGATGCTTTGGTTTCGTTGCAAGATGGTAAGGTCTTCCGTCACTATCCTCATTTCGTGCTGATCGATCGCAGTGTTTCGAGATGGGCGGAACAACCTCAATAACTGGCCCGGGAATGGGCTTCGACACCAGGACTCCGGGAAATCCTTGTCTACGACGGGAGCATCTGTGCAACCACATGGACCATTGGCTCCGGCTACAATACCTAGTAACAGGCTCACTGACATGTTCGACGGCACCAGCCAAGCCTGGATCTGGGACGAATTGCTGTGGTTGCCAGACGGTAGCTAAGGGCGAGTACGGCATGGCGATCTTTTCAGCCAATAAGTAACTTCACGTGTCTTCTGGCTCAACTTGCTACGGCGACCTGGACGCGAGCTCCGTTGAAGCTGTAAGAAAAGCTCCATCTTGGCACTATTTCTGGAGTCCTGGTCTGGCAATACTCTCCTCCGCACAAGTGCACGAAGTATCTTGGCATAGGTGGAGTGAGTCGCCCAAGCGAAGATCTAGGCCGGCAAATTGATCTACCACTCCACATGTGATCTGGGGTTCAAGAAAACTAGCCTTTGCCATGAAATCCTTTCTGGACGGCCCAGCGACTAAAAGCTATGTGGCAAAGTTACAGCAAACAATAACCCCTTTTGCTCGGTTCCTGTACAGTCTCGCACATTCGTGTCTCACCCTGCGCGTGATCTCGGTAGCTCCCTTCATGAGTCTTTGGGCGCTCCCCTGATGGGGTCGTACTCGGCATTGTGAATTTCCTTCAGGAACTTCTTGGCAGCCGCCTCGTCGTTTGCAAATATGTGGTCGGCCACCAGCCTCTTGGGGGTTTCGCCGAGCCACTGGAAAAGCGAGAAGTCTTGGAACTTGTCGGATCGGAAGATTTCCAAGACCTCCACGGGCTCATCGTCGCTCAAGTTCTCGATGAAGTGTCCCATGTTTCTGGGCACGACTCCGACATCTCCAGCCACGTAGTCAAAGGTTCTCGCGTTACCTTGAGCGCCGAAGATGGTAATACGAGCACGGCCGCGGATGAAGAATGACCACTCATCAGCATTCGGGTGCCAGTGCATCTCGCGCATGGCGCCAGGGGCGATGTCTAGGTGAGCTGCCGCAATTGTCTTGGAGATCGGGAAGTTGGTCGAGTCAGTGATGCGAACCTGACCTCCAGTAGTGTTGACGGGTTCTTGATCCATCATTTTGTGGGTGAACTGGAGCTTGGATTTCTTGACGTAGCTCCCATCTGGCTGTTCGTCGTCGATCGAGCCTGGAAGGCTACCTTGGAAGATGTATTTGTCGGACTTGTCCATGGTCTTGAAGATCTGAGGAGAAACCCGGAAATTCTCCCCGAGGACGGCCTTGGGAGTGTGTGCTGGGATGTGTTAGAACTTGCCACAGCGGCACACCGTGAATGGACTTACCAAGCCAGTCGGTGAGCAGGAAGGTCGACTCTTCGTTGAAGTTGCCATCGTCGAAGACAAGGAGGAACTCGGTGCCATTCTCGCTCAGACCCTGGAGCGAATGAGGGTGACCCGGTGGGAAGTACCACAAATCGCCCTTCTGTAGGTCATCGATGAAGTTGCCGCCTTCGGTGTCAAGGGCGGTGACACGGACGTTGCCGTCGAGAACATAGGCCCATTCAGCTTCCTTGTGCCAATGCAGCTCGCGAATCACGCCGTAGTCGAGTCTCATGTTGACACCAGCGATCTCGTTGCTTGCACCAAGCTCTCTGACTGTGGTCTGACGGGTCCAGCCACCTTCCTGTACACTTATTAGGACCTCCCGACGACGGCTTCACGAATGCCGGACTCACCTCAATTCTCATGTGAGAGTCAGCAAAGCTCCAGCGGTAGTTTGACATGCTTCCATGGTCGGTGCTGGGTGGCCGGATCATGTCCGGGTTCTGCCTCTCTCGGTCGCGATTGCGAGGTCCCATCACGGTAGCTCCATCACCGTTCCTCCACGGCTCCGGTTGCCAGCCGTTGGCGTACGAGTCCACCTTGTGGTCGTAGGGATCTTTGTTGTCTGGGTTGTAGGGCCCATTGCCACCGGCAGGACCGAGAGCTTGCTGCTCACGGTCAATGATGGGGACTGCCAAGGCAGCACTGGCAAAGAGAGACCACAGCTGGAGATGCATTTTGATCGAGGGAGAGAGCACAAACAAGCTCGCCGGAAAATCTGGGGACTGGAGCTGGCGAATATATAGCTACGGCAGTCTCAGTCGTAACAGATTACCCAAGGCATAGCAGGGGGAGCTCCGCCGCGGCGCGAATGACGAGAGCGTCATTATGACGGCAAAACGTTCAAGCAGCCTCGACCGTCGTCGCATCCCCGTCACTGAGGCGATCGTTTTTCCCTCTCGCCCCAAATCCACCACTCATGATGCGTTTCAGAGTCTCCGCAAAACAGCCCTTCATCTGCCCGTCCTGCCCGTCCTCCGGCAGATCGTTTCGTAATGTCCTTCTTGGGCAACCACTCGTCTGCACACGAAGCCACTTTCCTCTCTTCTACGCCCGCCTTTTTTGAGCACTGTCCATGTCCCAGCAGAGATAAAGTCTTAGTGTTCACTTTCCATCATGACTACAGCAAATGGCTACGGGACTCTATCTCATGATGTTTCGTCAAACCGGTCGGCGCACGACGAAAATGAACCTCTTCTCGGGAAGAAGAGTAATTCAGCTCAACTCATTCACTTCCGCGAGTACATGACGGAAGATATCGACAAGCGATGGGCCGACCTTCTGCTGCTGCTGTCCTATGTCATTACAGGTCTTCTTGACAGCTCTGCCGTCTTCATCTGGGGCTCATTCGTGAGCATGCAGACCGGCAATACTGTGTACTTGGGTCTGGGACTGGTTGCACCAACAGCAGGAACGAGATGGATCCGATCCGGCACGTCAATCGGCTTCTTCTGCTTCGGTTCGTTCTGTTTCAGTCGCTTCCACCGGCATTTTTCACCAAAGAGACGTTGGGTCCTGTTGGCCTCATTTACGGCACAGCTACTCTTGATCATTGCGGCAGGGATTATCGTGGTGGTCGATAGCAAGAAAGGGAACGACTTGCGGTGGGAAGTCCTCGTTCCGATTGCGCTGGTGGCATTTCAGAGCAGCGGACAGGCCGTCACCAGCCGTGCTTTGCAGTACAACAGTCTGACCAGCGTCGTTCTGACGAGTATCTACTGTGACTTGTTCTCTGATCCGCTGATCATGGCTGGGCTTTCGGCGAACGCAGAAAGGAATCGCAGAGCAGCTGCGCCTTTGTTGCTACTGGTCGGAGCCATTCTGGGTGGCGTCTGGGCACACAGTCCGGTTGGTTTGGCTGGCGCATTGTGGACCGCTGCCGGGCTGAAGACTATCATTATCGGTGCCTTCTTCTTCTGGAGGGCCGTTCCGAAGACAGCATCTCGTTGATGGTTCCTGAAGTCACAGTAGCGACTCAGTGGATTGGATGGCTTTTGGGCGGATGATAAAGGGGGGTGGCAACCGCAATTTCCCACCTCATCACCCTCTGACCTGATGGATCGGCATGGCCAGTGCAGAAGAATGCAAACCGACCGCCGTCACTGCTTTTCAACGACTTATTATGGCTGCTGAGGAAAGTCGAGATGGGCACATACTCATAGGCTGCTATTTTGATGCCATTCGTGCTGAATCGTAGCACAGGCACTACTGGAGAAGAGGCGCGCGGTAACTCTGGCATGCCCAGCGTCCCAGTCTTGAACCTGGGCAGTTGAGCTGTATTGATCAGCTTTGTATTTGTGACCAAAGCTTGATTAATCATGGGCCAATGGTGCTGAAGAGACGGAGCGATCGGGCACCTCGAGGGAATGGGAAGAATGTGATCGAGGGCAGCTCTAGTGGGACGTCTTTACAAGAGTGTAAGGGAGCGTGCCGTCTGCTGCATTCGTCACACATTCTTCCTTTCCTCCAATATAAGAAACAAGTTTTGTACATACGAAGTCGATTTGTTCTCAGAGGATCGATCTACTTGCATTGCCTACGAGAGATAGACTTTTGCGCTAAGCCATGCTTCACCGGCTCGTCAGGTCCACGTCCTCCCCGTCCAGCAGCACAGTTGTGGCTACTCTATTTCACATCTCGGGGCGTCACAGTTGCTTGTGGAAGAAGTCGAGCAAATGCTGGTAAGCCTTTTCGTACGCGGCCTTGACGTCTTCCTTCTCGAGGTCACCTCTTGCGGCCATGAAGCCGTGGACTTGGTCCTTGAACCATTCAATCTGGTGGGCAACTTTCAAACCCTTTTCGTACTTGTCGACCGCCTCCTGGTCTTCGTCCTTGGATGGAATCATGAGCATTGGGATCGTAACGTTTGGTGCGTCGTTCGGGTCAACCATGGCTGGGTGACAGGCTGCGGCGGCTTTGAACGGCGTGCCAGCTCCAGCGCTCAGATTTACGATCTGTACCACGGTCATGACGGGTACACGGAAGGGACAGCATCAGGAAACTCACCTTGCCGCCCCAGCAGTATCCCACGATCCCCCAGAATTGGATCCCGGAGTTCTTCGCCGTCAATTCCTTCATCACGCTCTTGACCTTCTCGACAGTTTTTGGTGGCGCCGCAGTCGTCTGGAAGAACTCGCCTAGCTTCTTGCCCTTTTCCTCTGTGTCTGGTGGGTACCACGAGATGTCGGCGGGCTTGCCTTCGAAGAAATCCGGCATGAAGACTTGGTACTGGTGCTCCTTGTCGGCGTGGGCGAGGATGTCGGCGCCTTGGAGAGTCTGGGGGAAATAGCCGAAGATGTCATAGACAACCAGGATGCCCTGAGTGGCCGTCGAGGGGCCGGTAACATAGGTCTTCAATCCATCGACTGTCGTCCATTCACCCTTCTCTTTGTAGCCTTTGCTCACAACTGCCGGGGTGTTGCAGCATCCTGCCGAGGGGTTTTGTGTTTGGGACATGCTAGCAAGGGTTCTTCGTGGGACGGCGGAGAGCGATTGAGAGGCAGAGAAGATTTGTTTCGAGAGGGCAGATAGTCTGAGTCGGGAGGTCATTGGGATGATGTCTTCAGGTCGTTGGATGAGGCTGTTGCCGGTCCTATTCGCATTACGGCGCCTTCGATGACTTCAATGGTAAGAACAATTGGAGACAGGTGGGGTTCAAGCCAGTTTGTTTACGTCAGGCCAGAAGAGCACAAGGGTCTCACGGAGCTGCTGCACGGCGGGGTGTGTGCGGGCAGCTGGACGTGATTTGACCGAATTCACTTCCGATTTATCCGAGGCTCAAGCTATCACTGCTCTGACGACCATGTCCTCTCATACGCAGATATCAACCAGCGCCGTGGAGGAACCCAGTAGCATTCAACACTGTATGGCCATGCCAACTTGATGTCTTCCCTGCGCGGCCCATCCCGCCATGCACCAAAGGACTGGAACGTCAAGGGTGGCGAGGTGCATCCCTTGGTGTCCTCACTAGCAAAGGTGCTTTTGTCTTCACTCACACCCTGACTGCCATCATGAATTGCGCATGCAAACGACCTTGCGCTGGTGTGAAAATGGTACGTTGCGGATGTAGCCCTGGCGACGACCCTGAGTGCCCGAGACATTCCAGTATTCTTGAGCATCGCAACCGTGGCTTCTGATCACTTTCTCCGCCGAAGGCGCACCTTGAAATCGGACTGCTTGACGAACCATGCGTTGTGGAGTTTCCATGGCTTCGTCGGATCCGCGAACTCGATCTGATAAACGTCAGCTAGCACCATGGGCGTTGCGCACCATCTACCTACCTCAAATCTCATCAGCAACGCTGGTACCAGCTTGTACATCTCGAGCAAACTGATATTCTTGCCAATACATGTATGGGATCCTGCGCCAAAAGTGAACAGGGAGTTCTCCATCAACCTCTTGCGGTCCGGTGATGCTTCAAGCCATCGCTTAGGACGAAACTGGTCCGGACGCGCTCCGAACAGACCGTCCCTGTGCACAGTCCACGCATTGCATCCCACAATAGTCCCGCCGGGGATGAACTTCCCACAGATGGTGATGCCTTGAGGAGGTACGATTCGTTCCAGCGTGAGTCCGGTTGCTGGATGACAGCGGAGACCCTCTTTCACCACCGCACTCAGGTACGGCAAGTCCTTGACGCTGTTCCACTTAAACGACCCGTCGGGACTACTCGCGTCATGCTTTTCTTTCGCCTCATAAAGCTCCCTCATGAGATTCTCCATGTCGTCGGGATTCCTCAACAGGTAATAGAAAATCGCTCGCAGGCTGATTGCAGTGGTGTCCGATCCTGCGAACATGTTGGCCACAGTCAATGCCAGCACTCTTTCCCGGCTGATAAATTCGGGGTCTTTCTGGTGCGCTTCAGTAAACCTCGATAAGAAGTCTCTCCTGCCCAATTTCCAGTCAGATGGAGTTGTTGGCTTTTCCTGGCCCTTCTCCACATCCTGTCGAGCTGCGATCCGGTTCCTGGCAAACGTTGCTACCGGCGTATTCGAGCTGATAAGTCCGACTTGGCTTGCAAACAATCTCAGAGGGTTCTTGAGGAACAATCGATCCAAGAATGGCATTTGTCCGACCTATCAATTGGTGCATGAGATTCATGACGGCCCAACACTTCGCGGATGAACTTACGATAGCAGCATAGTTCAGCAACCACTCAAGGTTCTTGATGATGCCATCGACATCTTCCCCGCGGTCGACGAACCCCAGGCGCTTCGAATAGGTCAGTTCGCCGATGACATCGAAAGCGTAGAACTGGAGCCACGTCGAAAAGTCACAAATGCCGTCCGGCCCCAGCCTGTCTGCGAACTTCTTCTCGAGCTGATCAAGGAATGCCAGAGTTGTCGAGTCAACCAGAGGCTCAAATTGCACCAGGGTGCTCATGGCATAGGCATTCGACACTGCCCGTCTGAGCTTGGCGTGGAATTTCTCGTCGGTCGTGCTGAACATTGTATACAGGCGACGGCCCTTTGCAATGGTCTGCTGGACTGGGTAAAACCCCGACTTGACAAAGCCTGCGTTCAAAGCATAGATGACCGAGATCGCCGCTGGATCAGACACCGAGACCACTCGGGGACCCAACCTGACTAACGGCCCATATCTCTCATGTAGCCTGATATGCGCAAGTTCAGGACGACGGCCCCATACGATGAAGAACCGCCAGAGGTTCGTGAAAGGCGCCAGCGTTGGGCCTGGAATGTGGTTGAGACCGTCTACATACTTGTTCAGACCAAGGCGAGCGACGAGATACACCCCTATCAGGATCAGTAAGTATGATAGGGGTAGTTTTTGCAGTACATCCTTGATCTGATCGATGAACATGATGAGAATTCCTGTTGGACTTCAAGGGGATCCCCGGAAAACCCTGATTTTATGCCATGCCGACTTGAAAGATATATACCTGAACAGCCGCAAGCCGTCTTGAACCCTCTCCGAGCACCCTGGGGCCCCACGATTAGGGGCAAAGGGGGCATTTCACGGGGAGAGGCATCTCCACATCGGAAGAGCACCGCCGGGGCTGCGGAATCCGTCCGCATACTCCATCCAGAACTACCCCATGTACGGCGGAGTTGACGAACACACATGGGCTTTGATGTTCCGTCAATTCAACCCTGACCTTCTCACCTGCTCACCTCACAGCTACTGATGCTGATATCTTGATAACCTCGGATCCGGCTTGGCCTGAGTTGTTGGGCACTCTGGACGGAACGGGGGCTTTGTGCGCACCTGCAGGGAAGTTTGTATAGATTGCGGAACTATCGCACGCAGATCACTGCAATGCTACGGTGAGGCTTCGCGTTTCAGCCTGACTGAGAAATTAGACACTTACCAGGCTACTATGAGAAGATTGCGAAGGAGAGACAAGGAAACAGTGACTTGCAGTAAGAGGCGTGTCATTCAGGTAGGACAGAATGCTTCAGGGGGCCCTGTATCCAAGCCTCTAAGGGTGTCGCGGTGCCTGAAATGCTTAGACGAACCTGAAGTGGCAGGATATAATTACAGGCGATCGACCTCGTTTGCAAAACCCGGCAGCCACGTAATATTTCGGTATACTTTACCCAGTGTGTAAGTATACTCTGTCTAGATCATTGTCTTGCCGTTTATTCAGGTTTCCTCCCGACCACGAACTTTGTGATATGAGCGCTATACACGCCATCTACCACAGCATCCTTCTTCATTTGCATGAGCAATTGCTTTGCCTCTTGTCCCGCGGCAACATCCACTGACTCCAAAACTGGCAACAGCTGGGCAATCAGCGCGTACCAGTGCTCGTAGAACGCCCGAAATACGGTAGGCGGAGGACGCTTTCGGTGCGCCACAACGTCCGTGAGGCCAGCTGCGGAGAAATAGTCGGCTAGTCGGTCCAAATGCTCAGTCGGCCATTGGAAAGTCTTCATGATAAGCTTCCAGACCTTGGTGGATGAATTGTGGGTAACCTCCGGGTTGGGGATGAGGACTGGGTCGTTAACCGAGTAGACATTGTTCTTATCGGCATTGTGATAGTCATATTCATCCCACTGAAGGTAGCCTCCCGGTTCTGAAGCAGGTGGTCAGCCAAAGCTAGCAACGGCTGTAAAGAACTCACTCAGCATAGACACGAATTTGTCCAGCACAGATCGTGGATCTTGATTTCCTCCAAATGGCTGGATGACCAACCTCACGTGGAGGAGGTCGAACGCTCCTATCCATTCCTCCGGGACCGGGTCGAAGAAGCTCCACTTTCTGACGGACAGATTTGCTGGAAGGTCGGGTTTAGGAGGAAGCAATCCCAAGCTGATATCGGACGCGTCGACTTGTGCATGGGGGTATTCTTCCGCAACTTGGATAGCCCAGAGACAGTGGCCTGTGGCAAGTTCGGCGATGCGCAGGTGTGGTCTGTCGGTCAAGTCGATGGAGGGATGGATGTTGCTTTTGTAGAGCTCACGCCAACAGAAGTGCTGGTAGCAGAGGCGGCTGGCATCTGGGGCTGTCCTCCAAATGGAGTACTCGTCGTTGGCGATGACCATTATTCCGGTGTTTGTAAGTTGAGTTGTGTTGGAAGAGGTCTGGGCTACTGGCTCAAAGATGGCGAACAAAATCATCATCACGTCGAAGCGTGGGATATATAGCAGTCGTGCTCCATCTTCTTGTCTCCCCCGAGAGCGTGGCTACTGAAGTTCTGCATCCAGTCACCGAGGTCGAGAACTCAGCTGCATGGCGGTCAAGCTTTGTCTGAACCGTCAAAAGTACGGAGTACGGCCGGAATAGCTAGCCTCTTGAACTGTCTTTGTCTTGACAGATCTGGTGGCCGTTGTTGCCGTGGACTTGCCTACCGTATGAAGCAAGCCCCAGCAAATCGCCAGCGCAGCTTCACGTAAAGAACAGCAGCATCCAGCTATACTTTCGCATAGCGGAAGCGACGACAGAGTAGAGAGGGAGTCGTTGGAGAGCTTTCACGTAAGACCAGTTGATGGAAATGTAGCCACGACACATGTTGATGTCAAAGCGGCCCTGCCGATTTTCTGTGAGTGGCTGTCGCTTTGCATGGCGCTTCAAGCACCGGGGCTTAGCCACGGTGCGGGGCACTCTGGATGCCACGACGCGCTTTCTCAATGGGCGATGCTTGCTGCTCAGCTCGCTGATGCCGATATGACCTTGCAGCTCGACTTCACCGCATAGCTGTCAACACAGTGAATCTTTCAAAGTTCTGTACTTCGGTCGTGCGTACATCGATCTAAGGTTTCTGTCTTGCAGCTTGCATGCTCGAACGGCGTACGCCCAGGAGGGAGACGACTGACGAGAACAGATAAAATGGCAGCGTCGTCCTCGAGACAATGTACTCATCAACCTGTCCAATTCCTTACCAAGCGGTCCCCAGATCTGCCAGATCTTGCCGAGTGTCGACATGGAGAAGTCACAGCGAGTCCAAGTTACGTCAAATCCCCCTGTCGCAATCGAGAAGAGCCCGTTCGAAGGCACCGCAGATTCAGCACGTGAGATACTTCATGAGGTGGCAGAACGTGGCCACACCGCCACCGACAGGCAAGTCTGCACCGCACGAATTGGTGGGATTTGGCTAATTGGTCTAGATATGGGCGACCGTTGATTACCTTGGATGCTGCCGCAGAGGCCAGACTGCGGAGGAAGATCGATTGCTTTGTGGTGCCGACGGTTGCTATCGTCTACCTCTTCTGTTTCATTGACCGAGCCAACATTGGTGAGCTTCGATCTTTAGTTTCTTTGTCCCGTCACTAACCTGTTTTCAAGGCAATGCACGGCTTGCGGGATTCGAGAAGGACCTCGGTTTGCATGGCTACGACTATAATAAGGTGCTCTCCGCATTCTACATCGGCTATATCGTCTTTGAGATGCCCTCAAGCTTCGCCTGCAAGTACTTCGGCCCAGGATGGTGGATTCCAAGCATGACTGTCGGTTTCGGTGTCTTCTCCATCGTCACTGGGTTCAGCACGACCATCCAGAACGCGTCCGCCGTTCGATTTCTTCTCGGCATCTGTGAAGCCGGAATGCTGCCTGGCATCGCGTACTATCTCTCAAGGTGGTATCGACGAGACGAGCTGGTCTTTCGATTGTCCTGCTACATCATGATGTCTCCGCTGGCTGGCGCATTCGGCGGTCTGCTCGCATCTGCAATCTTGACGCTCGGCCATATGGGCCATTTGCGGACCTGGAGATTGATATTTGTAATCGAAGGCATTATCACCTGCGGGCTGGGCCTGCTAGCCTTCTTTACCCTCACCGATCGACCCGAGACAGCAAAATGGCTCTCGCCCGATGAGAAGGATCTTGCCATTGCCCGACTGAAATCCGAGCGGACCTCAACCACGGAAGTTCTCGATGGTTTCACCACGAAGAAGATACTAAAGGGTATCCTCAGCCCCGTCACACTCATGACGGCAGTCGTATTCGGCCTGGGGAACATCACAGCTCAAGGCCTAGCGTTCTTTGCACCAACAATCGTGAAGACGATTTACCCGCACAACAGCGTGGTCTCCCAACAGCTACACACTGTGCCACCCTACGTTGTGGGTGCAGCTTTCGTGCTCGGCCTGTCCTTTCTAAGCTGGAAAACCAGTCGTTACCTGATATACTATATCATCGCTCTTCCGATCACAATGTGCGGTTATGCAGTCTTCCTCGGGACGACAGATGCCGATGCTCGTTATGGCGCAACATTTCTCGTGGCTACTTCCGCCTTCCTGTTTGGAGCTATCAGCAATGCATTGCTGTCGGCAAATGTCATCTCGGACACTGCTAGGTCAGCGGCCATCGGGACGAATGTGCTGTTTGGCAATATCGGAGGCCTGGTGTCCACGTGGTCATACTTGCCTTTCGACGGTCCGAACTACCCCATCGGCAACGGTTTGAATCTGGCTTCGACGTCGAGCTGTTTCCTCCTATCTGTCATGCTTCTTCTGTGGATGAAATACGACAACAAGAAGCGAGCCACCAGAGATGTTGACTCGGAACTGAATGGACTATCGATCAAGGATTTGCAAGACTTGGACTGGCAACATCCAGCTTTCCGCTGGAAGCCTTGATTAACCTACGGAGACAGGGCGTGGATTTGGATGTCAACTCGTCAAGCCACAGTCTGTTACGCTAAGCTGTCGTCTCCCATGTATTCGCGTGATTACACTAGACCAGCCTGCGTTTCCGCACTATTACCCATTGAATGTTTTGTTATTCAGCATCCGGCCGGGCCCAGCTCTCCCTAGTACACAGGATATATGCCCATCCAGCTTCCATGTCGACTTGGGGGAGTTGGTCCATTGATGTCGCCCTTCACGAAATGTGGAAGGATTTCTCCAGCGAGGATAACTCCCGCAGCGAAAGGCAGAAACTTGGTCAGTTCGTCGCCTGCGGCGGCCTCGACGATTTCGGCAACTGTGACAGGACTAATGCGGGTTGAAGTTCCCTCGGGACCCCACCGGAATGGATAGGTCAACCAGCTAGGTGACTTGACCCCGGCAAAGTCTGCCGAGACGAGCTCGTAGTCCTTGGAGCAGTCTAGTTTATAGTTGCTCACAGCTGTATCGTTGCGTACGAAGAAGCCAAACCCTGCCGGGATGCCTCCTATCTTCCTCGACTCGGTCGGATTGGATCCCGCGCGGGAGAAGTTTGCATGTCCGTTGCGCGAAGAGAAGATGATCGGCTGCGTGCCTTGGAATTCAAAGGCCCGCCCAATTTGGTCCGCCGTGAAGAACTGGCCCTTGGAGTGCTGCGATAGCCAGATACTGTCAAGGTTTAGCGTGGTGTTGTTGACGCGAACCATGCACATCTCCCAGTCTCCCACGTGCTCCCCGAGCGGGGACACGTTGATATCACCAGAGCTCGTAATGCTGTCCATCACCAGCCCGTCAATGTGGAGCGTCCCTGGTCCGTTGTACGCGTTGAAAAACCAGAACTGCAGGTCGGTGTATGGCATTCCAGGCTGCCAGAATGCACGGACGTATGCTTTTGCCGCTGACAAATCCCCTTTCTTGCCGTCTTCCTTCAGCTGCAGGTAGTATTGACTGTCCTTGCCCGTTTGTGGCAGATTCGCGGCGGTCGGCTTGCCCAAGGACTTGGTCTTCTTGGCCTTCTTGTCGATGACTTCGATCAATTCGGAATGGTTCAGGAAATCTTCGACGGAAGTGTTGAAGAACTTCTCATTAGGGTGCAGATTGAGAACCGGGCCATATTTCCCGATGAGAGTCCCAATTTGGTTGAGCGTTAGTGGTTCAGCTGTTGTACTGATGGCCGTTGGTGTTACGAGACCTCGAACACTGGATTGGACCACCTGCGGTTGAACCGCGATGGCATCGGTGTATATATGGTGATCTCCAGCTGCGATGGACATGGCGAAGGTCAGGAAAGTGGAGGACCAATGTCTGTAAAATGGGTTTGGGAGGCTTCAGGCTGCATATAAGTCATCCACGATGTCCAGTGTAGCCTGATACGAGCTGACAGCTAGGGGTGTTTGTTCAGCTCGTCTCTTTCCACTGAAAGAAGCCTCGTGTGTCCCTCGTGTTCCAAGCCACCTGAGGGGAACTGCCCTGGTCCTATTATAGCTGAACACGCATGCGAGGCTGGCCAAGAGCCGGACTGTTGTCTCGAGAAAAGCCGGGCTGGAATGATGGCCAATCAGTTTGGGCGCTCAACAAGTTCTGTAAACATGCCTGTTTGTTTAGTGTCGGCAATCCGTGAGCCTGTAAGTTTAATACAATATCTTGACATGGGTGATTGCAAGCCATTTTCAGCTGTACCACCAAACAGATTCAGCCTCGACACCGCAGGCTAAGCATCTCAGCGGCGAACTCGCTTGGCGAAATCGACGGGCGGACTGAGTGATCTTCAGGCTCGGCATCTCTCACGTGGCGTCAATAGCTTCTGCTTCTTCCCAAGGACGGTTTCGCGGCTGATAGTAAGTGAAGATGACGGATCGAGTAGGATGATTATGCTGGATGAATGCTATGACTAGCGTACATCCGCGGGCGAAGGAGGGGATCACGGAGGTCCCTAACGAATCGTCCAATCAAGCAACTCCGATGTTCTCCCAGCATAGGAAATGTCTCGAGTCGAGAAGTGCCATGATATAATTACTGGAACATGTCCGTAGCCTCTCTATCGGCAGTGCAGCATACATGATTCCACGTTACAACATGTCGTCCGCACGGGGAATGAACCTGGCGTGGTAGGACCGGAATTCGGTCAAGGTAGACAAACAACAGAGGGTTGTTGTGTGAGATTAACGGTCATCAGAGAGCGCGTCGCCGGTGTTGGGCGTAGTCGTGCAGTTGTCAAGGTCGAGTCTGCCTGTCAACACCAACCTACGACCATCATTGGCATGACATATACTGGCCTAATTGTCCCTGCCCCAGTCGGTGCTGCATCTCCTCGACACGGAAATTGGAGCATTCGTGTTGGTCGAGCTGAGCCGGATGTTGTACGTTGGACAGAACAACGGATCCAAATCATATTCCAAGGGGGAGAGCTGGTATGAGTCTCCAGGATGTCACCATATCAGGGAGTGCAGATGCCGGGGACGACAAACGGTATTCATTGCCAATCTGATCATTGGGGACCGAAAAGATTGAGAAACCGGGAATCCTCCGCGGAAGAGGAGGAGGAAAAGGGCAAGGACTCCCTGAGACAAAGGCAGTGGACTGCTCGGACAAGGTTTGATTCACTTTTAGAAGCGTTGACGCTACCTGCATCAAAGCATGAAATTCCAACGACCAAAGCGAGCTGAAGTCCACATTCTGGGCTTCGGCAATCGGTGGTCTGGGTTCTGGAGCTTAAGAACGAATGTCTTGTGAATCTTCGGCTCAGCAGGGGCCTACTGGGATAAAACGTAACGCGCTTTTGGATAGCCACGTGTTCGCCCAATCCGTTCTGATCTCCGACACGCTCTACACTTCTCACGCCAAAGTCATGGCGATCAACGTGCATGCTAGCATGACCATACCTAGTCCGGCTCTTGTCTTGACAGCGTCGCTTGAAGGTGAGGGTGATGCTGCCGATTCCGTCGCCGAGGCACCTCCAGATTCGCTGGCGGAGTTCGAGTCCTCAGAGCTTGCTCCGGTCGCCGATGCCGTAGCAGTGGCGGGCGTCGAAGAAGGTGTGATGCTTGGTCCGGGGCCTTCCGTGATCATCGCACCATTCCCGCCTGGATACGTTGCTCCAGCAGCAGCAACAAAGTCTGGAGGCACTCCGGTCTGATTGCTGGCGAAGAAGTACATTGCAGCAGCAGCTGTCTGACCCAGATTCGACTGATCCAGGAACTCTGTCAGGTTGAAGCTAGTCCGGTTTGTAGCATTGTAACCTTCGAAAGCTGGCGGGAATGTGAAATTTTCGTGCTGGAAGAACGCATACAGGATGTATCGATGGGCGGACGAGTTCGTTGGGGGCCCAGGACCCCGGTATGGCGCTCGTGGCTGGGTATTATTGATGAGTTGAGTGGTTCCGTCCGCAGCTTGTTGAGCGGTTGTCATGTTGGTCTGCAGCCAGTGGAGAATGAATCGGGAGGTGGGCTCTTCAGGGTATCTGGCATCGGGATCGACCATGATGAGGGTGTAGGAACCATTGTAGGTTGCGATGGACTCGAATCTAGAGGGATCGACGGCCACGGTAGGTTCTTGAGACGGGACTGCGCAGCGTCAGTTGCCAGCCGGCACGCTATGACTGGAGAAGGGGCTTACTCGTCACGCCGAAGAGTTGGGCTTCTGCGACGACAAGTGGACTGCCATTGTTCGGGTATGTGACCGCGAGGGCTGTATCATTCGGAGCCTCTGGGAAGCCAAAGTCTGGTGGAGGAATGCAGAGAGCAGGACCGACGGTGAGGACGAGTAGACCGAATGCCGAAAAGGAGAGCATTGTGATGGTATGTGAGTGCCACTGCGGTAGCAGAATACAAACAGAGAGAGATTCACGGAACAAGTCCAGCAGACGTCGCCATTTTGAGCACGAGTACTCTGTACTCCTTCAGGTAAACCCCAGTCCATCTCATATCGACGACGTCATCTCCAAGGCGGGGATTGGCCGTTTCACTGCTATTCTGGAGTTGATTTGTGTTATTCCTGTCAGAGAGCTCTTTGGCCGCGTGGACGCCGAGACATCCTGCTGCGCCCTCGATGCGTTGGTAGACGGACGACAGCTCGGTTTCACCTGAGAATGAGAACGTGTCTAGCGTCGACAGTGTCGATTGCTCATTCTCGCTCCACTTGCCAAAACATGGGGTCCGAATAATAACCGTAGCGTTCCGGGCGCGTTAAGCTCTTCTGGAATAACACGGCAACAGCCTACTGCTCGAGGATCAAAACTGCTGACGGCACTCCCGGTGGCAGAGGCAGCCGGGGCAAGCCTGGCAGTCTTCGCAGCACCCGAGTGCCGCCATAATTCGACTGTGCCGAGTTCTCGGCCGTGGCTCCTTCGAATCCGCCTCTGCTTACCCTGGTCGTCACAGAGGCGAAAGAAGAGACTCTTGTAAGTAGTATGCTAACTTGTGGATTCCTTAATGCTAGACCCATTGGCGACGTCTGCAGCTGTTGCTATTCTTGTGACAAATTCTCAAGCTTTGCAGCGGACTTCGCGAGCTGTCGAGGAGATTCAGCAGGAATCAGATATCCCGTTTACCTGCTATCGGACCCGAAGGACTCTATACTATCCCAGTCACGCTCGAAATTTGCCTATAACGGACACGACCTCACTTCTGATGGTCTTCATCTCGCCACCTTTGTAGGACTCACAAAGTGCCGGAGGTACACGCGAAAGTCCTGAAAACGCTCCGGAAAATCGTCAGCGAGTCACCCATACACAATAAGGCTTCGAATTAGAGCTGTGTTGTGTTGCAACATGTCGAAGTCAAAGCCTATGAGTCCGGATCTTGCAGTCGACCAGCGCGAATGACCTGGTTACATGGAATAAGATCAAGCGTCTCTCCCAAGAAGAGCATCTGGCTAGATTCCCATTCCACCTGTCCAACCACAAGATGACACCCAACTTTGTGATTTCAGCCGCACAGCATCAGCAGCCAGGCTCTGGCGATTTCGGCTGCCGGTATCAAGACCCGCATGTGGCCGATCAATGCCAACACCAATGCCACTACAGCCGTCACATATCGAAACGAACAAGGAAGTATCGGACAAAATTAAGCAGTCATCGAATGTCTTCAAGAAGGCGCAAAACCGTCACAACGAAGAGGGGTAGTCTTCGACAGCTTCTCGACAAACTGGCGTCTGATACTGTATACTGATCCAGCCACAAGCGTAGCATCTTCCGCGAACCCTCCGACACCTGGTACAATCTTCATACATCCGCAATCGGTCCCCTTTCTCTCCTGTCTAAGAAGCTTTTCAGCAACTGACCCTTCCATTGCACCATTCCGTAGCATTTCAAGCTCTCCCATCGTCCCCGACTGCAGCAATCTCATTACAGGTGAGCTGAGCATACCAGAAGTCGGGCTCAAACGGCTTGCTGTTCCGTTTCCAGGCGCGGGAGGCGACCCGGGGTCCCTATTCTCAGCAGTCACACTTGAGCGGAAGGTGACTTCCCACGGCCAATTCGGCCGCGGACGCAACCATTGGTCACAGATCTGGCGACCTGCATAGGAGGCTTCTGTAACCTCATTGCACGCAGATCTTGGAGTCGAGATGTTATGATGTGCACACCGATCGCAAGTCGGACCTCAGACCGTTTACCCCGACATCCCCGCTTTATGTGTCCGAAGGAACGCGTTACACAATTGGTTCGTCGTAACCTCAACTGGGAGCTTGCAGATCATTTTGGATGAAGCAGCCTTCGGTCATACGTTTCCGGCTTACCGCAGTCGATCACATTGATGTACATTGATGTACAACACAAGTTTGAAACGCGAAACAATGACCTCGTTTGTACTCCCCCCTGAGGGGTTACAACGTCATGATTTCTCTGCACGTTGAGTATATGTATAGTGAACCACGCTAAAAGAAGTTGCAGCAGCCTTTTAAGCTATCACCCGAGCTCCGCCACGTATCACAACTCTGACATAATGAGACTTCGTACTCTTCTCTTGGGCATGCTGCTTGCCCTCACCGACACTAGCTCCTCTCAAGACCCGCGTGTCCAAGTCGCTCTCACTCTTCAGCACCCTGTGAATGGTGTCAGCACTACGCCAGATGGACGCCTCTTCGTTTTGTACGCTCGAGTCGATGGTTCTACAGGCCCCATGGTCGCTGAGTGGCACAATGATAGCGATCCCACGCCTTACCCGGACGCAGAATGGAATTCGTATACCGTGGGAAGCGACCCCACAACCCATCTGATTCGAATCAATTCACTTCGGATTGGGCCCAATGGAACCTTGTGGCTCGTTGATACCGGTTCTCCAAGCTTCGGCCAAGCAGTCATCTTGCCAGACGGACCAAAGCTGGTGCAAGTGAACTTGACCACGAACACTGTGAAGAGAGTCTACAATCTAGGGAGTGAGCATTCCTGAACTGATACATACCACGCTGTCAGACAAGTGACAATGCGCCTTACTAAATTCTGCAGACGTCACACTTGCCACTAGTCTAATCGATGATGTTCGCTTCAATCCTGCGGTCAGCCTTGCATACATTACCGACGCCGGAGCAGCTGCGCTTATCGTGATCGATCTAGAGTCCGGCGAAGCAAGACGAGTCCTCGAAAATGATCCTACCACCAAAGGCTTCATGCCACCATCCGGTGAAGGCAAGCTTATGCACAACTCCCAAGGAGAATTTCAATACATCTATGCCGACCAACATGAAGTCTCACCGGATGGACAGTATTATTATTACCAACCCTGCGGAGGTGGCATGTCTCGAATCAAGACGCAGTATCTGAACGAGGCATACTACAATTCCTCATTTGCCAGTATTCTCTCGCAGTATCCTGAGCCATTTGCTTTGACGCCTTCCACAGGCGGAACCGCCATCGACGCGGACGGTTACATATACAACAGCGACACTGACCGACAGGCAATCATCAAGATCGCACCGAATGGGACCTGGACTACATGTATGTTTTCCATTCATCAAATTCCTTTTACTGATTTGTGCTAGTGGTGCAAGATCCCAGACTACTCTGGGTTGACGCCATGTGGATTGATACCCATGGCAAGCTCTGGATGCCTGCTGCTCAACTGAATCGAGGCACTCCTTTCAACAATGGTACGAGCTTTGTGCAGAAGCCGCTATATATCTTTACCATCGATATCGGAGTTGGCCCATCGCCGATAGATCATACGTAACATATAGGTTATCTATAATGTTATGAATCGCTCCACGAGAGGTGGTCTATAATCCAAGTAGTTTACTTATCGGGGGTAACAACAGTATATCCGCTCGCTTAGTAGTGTGCCGGCGGGTGTAATATTTTGCGCGACGCGACGTGAGGGTTTGCTGAGGCGACCGCTGCGGGTTGTAACTTAGTGTGTTAGCTGCCCTCTCTCTGCGTCGTCGTCGTTCTCGTCGTTTGAGGTCGAGCTAAGCGAATGCAAGCTTTAGCTCCTCTGCCTAATGAGAAGACTCATGATCGACCTTTATCGACTGTCTGGTCACCAGAGGTATATATCAGTATGTAGGTCAATCGCGTAGTTAGACACGCTAGAACGCGAGTCTTTCAGAGTGTCACGTGTCTATCTAGGCAAAAACCGAGAGTTGGCCTTAACTACAACTTGAACCTGTCGACTTTTCGCTCTCTCTAGCCTGCTGATCGATCCTTGAATTTCGTCTGCGAGGACGAGACATTCCCACCCTACTATCTGCACGTCTTTACGAGGAAGATTACGAATGTGGCACAAATGTCTCCAAAATTTAAATGATATTTTCGGAGTCAGTTCAACTCTACGACTGCCCAAGGTCTCCAGCAGTTCTCGCAACCTGCCAGGACCGCCAAAGCTTCCAGTTTCAAGGTTCAACCCAGCTCACCCACGATTCGCCTACAGCAGTAGCTACACAGCGACTCCGTGATTGCTCTTTGACAAGAACCCTATGCGTGCACAATGGCTCAGCAGGTAACTGATCGTTTCCCATTTTCATCACGCTTGCATCCACCGGTTGGTGGGCCAAAGCTACAGCACTAGAGAGGTAAAGCAGCGATGTCAGTGGGTTCTTCTCGACACAGATACAAGCATGGAGTACACCGTACACGATTGTATGTGCTGCTGTCAATGCAGCTGCCGTTGTCCTAGAATTCAGAGTCAGTTGCTCTTCCGTGAAGTAGGGTTAGGGTCAGGATTCTTTCTTACAACACAGCCCTTTTGTTGGCAGACTCCACAAGACGCGACGCAACATGCTTTCCTGACGTCTTGACGTGTCTCTAGGGTCTCTATACCGCGGCGACCCAGGGCGCTGAGGGTGAACTCCCGAGGGATCGGCACTGCGTCCAACGGGACAGCTTGCACAGTCCAGAAGTATCCACACGCAGCCAGGATAGGAATAAAGGAAGTGGTGAACTTCATGGTGCTCGAAATGGTACTGGCCTGATGAGTTACGAAAGAGAGTCTAGACGACAGACAAGACACTATTCGCACCTACGAACGAAAACTCTCCATCTTATACTTCTCGTTCCGCAGCGTCCAGCATGCATGTGTGGCTTCCTGGTGTCCCCTTCCTGGAAATTACCTGGTCTCGCTGTTTGACCATCACGCTTCCTGCGTCGTTGCTATCAAGCTCCTTGACCCCGCTGTTACACCTGCATCCTTCGCGCGTCTCTTCAGTAAATCCTTAATGCCAAGTGTGGGTCATTTCATATTGCCGGTTGCCTGCATTAGGGCATGTTTCCAAGAAATGCGCTCTTCCATGATACTACTGCATGCAAAGATGCCTCATTCCCGAAAGTAAGCACTAGAAAAATGGCAAATGCGTTTGAAGCTAACAATCGTCCAGGATCTGCTCTATCAGATACCCAAAGCGAATGTAATGCAGACGAATTCCAACATGCCGAAAGGGGAAGGTACCTTTCGCATTTCGGATCAGTCCATGGCCTGTCAATTGCAGCTTTGACGCCGATGTCTCCCCCTTCTTCTTGGAGCGCCTGTCAATAAGCTCTGCCGCGAAGTACTACAATTGAACAGGAACATATCGGACGACGACATGGAGCACTTGATTCGCCTATTCGCGGCCCTATCGACTGCGAACACGCTTGCAACTTCATCGCTGGTCCAGGTTCTCACGGCGGACACATTCAATGACTTTGTCACTCGCACTGAACACTCGTTGATCGAATTCTTCAGCGCGGAAAGCCCCAGATGCCAACTGCTGGAACCACAATATGAAAAGGTGCTGGGGACAAATGCTCAGTCTGACCCATGACTGACATGTGCATAGGCGGCTGCTCAACTGGGGTCGAGGTCGGCTTGGATGGCAAAGGTCGACTGCTCAGCGGACGAAGCTCTCTGCAAGACCTACGAAATCGATGGCTACGACACTCTCAAGATTTTTCACAGTGTCGACAAATACGAATCTTACCACGGCATCCGGACGGTAGAAGGGTAAGCTAATGACGAGCTGTATAGACTTTATCGCAAGGCTGAGGTATGGCCAGGCTTGTGCGGACTGTCTCTAAGATCTCCAACCCTTTGGTTTCGCGCCTCACGGCAGCAGGTCTCGGAGACTTGATCGATCTTACCGGCACTGCTGTCGTCGGAAGCTTCGGTGAAGAACACGGAGAGTATGTCGAGGTCTTTTCAACAGCGGCGGAAACGCTGTGGTCGTCCACTCATGTCTTTGGCATCATCAATGATACAGAGACAGCGACTCCTTCGATCACCATGTACAAGCAGAGAGATCTCTTAGAGCGGGAAGTCGTATATGACGGCGACTTCAGCGTTGATTCGATCGTCGACTTCGTCAATATTAATGGTCGTCCCCATCTGACCGAACTCACCCAAGAGGTCTATGTCGAAAATGTGGCGGTATGGCTGTTTTCCACACGACAGATGGCGCATGCTAACAATTATCAGTCCGAACTGTTCTCAGCCTACCTCTTCTTCGAGGATATAGAGCAGAAAGAAATCTTGATCGACCTCATCCGACCCATCTCCCCGCGCTTCAAGCGCGACATGAATTTTGCCTTGGGCAACGCAACCATTTTCGGCGGGTTTGCAGAGACCTTAGGCCTCGAAGCTGACGTATGGCCGGCCATCGCTGTTCAAGGGTCTTTCAAAACGCAGAAATTTACCCTCAATGCAGCAACAGAGGCACTGACGACGAAACGAATCGAGACCTTTGTCCAAGGCATTCTCAACGGTGACATCGCCGCCGAGATCAAGTCACAACCCGTGCCGGAAGCACAAGATGGTCCGGTAACTATTGTCGTAGGACAAACGTTCGACGAGCTCGTGCTTCGCAACCAAGCCGATGTCTTGTTGTACTACTACGCTCCCTGGTGCTCTCACTGCAAGAAGTTCTCTCCAGTATATGAACAGTTCGCGGCATCAAACGCCTCTGGGTTGGAGATAGTCGCGGCCAAAATCGATGCCGAAGCAAACGACGTCCCCGATGAGCTAAGGGGCTTCCCAACGATCAAATTGTTTCTCGCCAGAGCTAAAGGAGAGCCAGTCGAGTTTCTAGATTTCCCTCCAACGGCAGAATCGTTGAGCAAGTTTGTGAAAGAGGTCAGAATGATGAAGGAGACCGGCCACAATGGTTCGCAGCGGTCGGGAGAAAGCCCAGAAGCTGTGCAAAGTGTACATGATGAACTATGAACCTGAATCGGCCGGATAGCGAGCTCGCTGCCTATCTCTCAGTGCGAATAGTTCGGAAGTATCTCCACAGCTTCTCTCGTCGTCCGTGCCATCGATCAAGAATCTTTCTGTTCCATTGATAATGAAAGCCTTCGGACGCTCGATCGTGCCATCTGCTAGGCACATGAATGTCTGTGACACCGGAAGTCAGTAGTCCGCTGGAGTGCAGCACAAGCGTGAACATACGCTGCGCAGGTAGTCCATGCAGTGAGGCCAATGCAAGTTGTCTCTCCAGTCCACGCCGATGGCTTCGCCAGCTTGGGACTGTTGGAGCGCATGCCGCAAGGAGGCAAGACAGTGCAGTTGATGGAACCTAGAACGCAGGACATTGGCATCTTGAAACGCAGGTAATGATAGGAACTTACATCGTGATTAGTCCGCTGCCCGACTCAGTCTGAATAAACCCCATATTATCGTCCAAGAAGTCCTCCCAATATCCATCAGCATCGTGATCGAGTGTCATGTAGTTCCGGTCTCGCGACAAGCTCGACTTATGGCGGTTCTCGTGTTCGTTCAGAGATGAGGGTGTGGTCAACAGGATTATGAGCAAGATGATCGTGGTGATTGTCCACACCGACAGCGTAGGCGACAAAGTGAAGTATCTTTGTTGCTGGTGCGAGGAATCGTTTATCAGGGGGAGCGACTCGAAGTCATCTTTCGATGTCTGTTCAATATCGTTTTCTTCGTCCATGTTTGTTGAACCTCTTCTGCGACAATTGAGGCGGTAGTGGATGGTCAAATCGGTGGCAGCTGCTGCCCAGTGCTCTGTGGAAAGGTAACGCTGTGTGCAAGCGACGACCCAGCCGAGGCGAGTCGACCTGAGTCCAAGAGCGGGCTTCGGCGGTATCTGGGTAAGCATCAGACCACTAAGGTCGTTTATGCTGACCATCCGCCTCAAGCGCTGCTGTCTACTGCAGGATGCGAAGGCAACAACCACTGGCCTGTCGCACCTTCCATTTTGGGACTGGGACTTTGAATGTCTCCACAAGAACGCATGGGCATTAGACCCTCAAAAGCAGGTATAAGTGGGCGTATCACTCGAAAGGTATGTCAGCCCATACCAAAGCTTGCGAGAACGAGACATGGCATTCGACAAACCCGAAACCAAAGACGAATTCGAATCACTACCCATGGCGATATCGGCCGAGAAACCAGCGCGACGAGCATGGCTGCGTCCTGCGATATTCTTGACCATGGCACTGCTAGTCCTAGCAGTCCTCACCAACACGCTTGCCAGTGGGTGGTCCATGAGAGAGCCACAAACCGGGCCCGATCCACCGGCGAGCTGCGGCACTTCCGCTGCTACGGCAAAGGCACGAGGATGTAAATACGACATCATGATGGCTGCGTGGCTTCCCCCGGCCTGCTATTACCAGGAACGTTCCAAGGAATTTCTGCTGGAGGAGCAGGATCAGTGGTATCGAGACGCCAACCTCACTACACCCATGACTCTCGACGAGCTAAGGCTGGGAGACTATGGCACAGCCTTCACTCGGTCAAAGTTTCACCTCCGCCATTGTATCTACATGTGGATCATTTTGCTGGATGGCTTGAAGGACAAACGATTGGTCGATTCTGACTCCCTCAGCGCGGAACATGTCCGACACTGCGCCAATCTGCTTGTGGATCCGCATGGGAAAGGAGGCCTCGGGGGGCTTGGCGCGTACAGTAGGATCGATATCAGTATACTAGAATGTGGATCTCCATGGTGACAAGAACAATCCGGTCGGAGCCTTCGATCATAAGCTCGAGGGACGCGGATTTAGCGCCGCTAAGACTAGTCCACCGATATTCGCAAAAAATCGATGACTTTGATGTTACCGTGTTTAGACAGAGCGGACTGTTATAAGAGAGACGTTTGTCCTCATGCTGAAGTCACCCTTCAAAATAGAAGCCAATTGTGCCCAGTCGACAAGTAAAGGACAACGAAGTTTTCGATACCTGCCGGTCATAAGATGCTCGCCAAAGTAGCACTCCTCCTCTTCGCCACTGGATTGCACCAGCTTGTAGCCGTCCAAGCAAGCCCGTTGGACGCAGTGCAGGTCCCGAAAGAACTTATGGATCGTGCCGAAGCCGGCGAAGCTGCCAGTTGGACCCAATGTTGCACCGCTTCGTGTGGAGTGTGTGGCAGCTTTGATTGCCAGGTACGGACGATTGCCCGGAAAATTCAACAATTTTTGGAAGATGCTCTTTGACACTGATTGGGCACAGCAAAACTCTGATTGTCCGGAAAATGGAGAGTCCGAGGCCTTTGTGAGGGTATGTGACCCCTTCTCCGAGTTGACACCATTGCAACGAATCTCCAGGCTAATGTTGGATGAACCTAGTGTTGCCAGTTCGCAAGCGGTGGCTGTAAGCGGAGTTGGTTGTCAGGGAAGAGGTCCGTCACATGTTAAAAAGTGTGGAGCCGAGATGAGGAAGATAAAAGCGGTGGAATAGCTACGGTTGAGAAAACCGTCAGTTACAGGGCTGCCCGGGATTGCTGAGCCAGACGGTCACTTGCGCTTCGTCCACAGAGCTACCCTTAGATGAATAAACCATGGTCCCTTGCCCTGCAAGTAGCACGACGTCAAGATCGAAAAGCCAAACAGACATGGCTGTGATGAAAGCTGCATCTGCTCCCATATACATGGACACCCGCTGACGCTCTCCTTGCTGCTGACGGATCATGCATTGCAAGGCGTCCACAATCAGTGCTGGTTGTCCATGTACTAGAGTTGCGTCCTCCCCAACATGGCCTGCAGTGGCTTGCTTGATTGCATTGGAGCAAACCACATACTCGGAACGAGAGAGGATGTTCTTAAACAGCGGTCTGAGTTCTTCCCAATCGTAGTTCTGCTCTGACACGTTGTGCTGTCCCGGAAGCTCCCAGAGATACTGGATAAAAGGTCCCAGAAATCTATCCTCGCCAAAATGATGACAAATGGCACCAAAGATACCGAGCACAATTAATCCTGAGTCCTCAGTGGCTAACGTAGCAATAGCGGTTCGTTCTTCGGCAGATTGCAGAGCGGTCCCTTCTGTGGAGGTGAGAATCGCGGTTTGAATCCGTTCTAGACTCGGTGGTGGAATCGGGAAATGAGAGGCACAAAGGGCTTGCAAAGCACCTAAATGTTCCCCATAAATGCTCTCCGGTGACTTGGTTGCCATGACAAGTTAGAGTAGGGATTGAAAAGGAGGTCAAAGGGACTGGCTTGGTGAGTGAAGCGAGATAGACTGCTGAAGTAAGTGGCAGTAAGGAGCGGTTCTTGCTTTCACAATGATTTCTCCAAGTAAAGTCGTCCACTAACGTCATAGCTGCAGTATTGGTTCGAAGGGGACCGTGTCACGAGGATGGTTGGCTCGATATGCAGCGGAGGCTAGAGACAGCTTGCCGCACCGAATCGATGATGGGGGTCTGACCTGCCAATTCTAAGACGTGATGGAGAGTAACGTCAGCCACAATCCTCTACTCGGTAAAGAACTTGGAATTCAGGCACAGCACTAAAGACAGGTCGGTCGGGCCCGCTTCAGGCCGAGTACGACGATCATGATATCAAATAAACTTCGAGTGAGTGCCTAGGTAGACTTTGGGACCCTTTCCCCACTATCCGTCCACCTACCAACGCACTGCCTGAAAGAGGCTGTCAGCCACCGGCACATCAAAGCTCATCTACCGTGTTGGATCTTGATCGCAATGCATCCGCTCTTGTAGAAGCGAGAGAGGGGCGTAAGCTTCTGCATGCACTAGAAAGCCTTCACCTTGTTCAGTGTTTGGTCATATCGAGGTCAACGTAGGCACCAATCACATAGACACGAGCCAAGCAGATCTTCCTTAGCTTCCCATCATGGACATGGTCTGTTCCATGTGCAGAAATTGGTGTCTGTCAGTTTGAGAAGCACCAGAGATCCTTCAACTCCACATCGCCTCGTTGTCACAGGAGGGCTGGCCAGTCCATAAGAGGCACGAGGCGACACGAAGCGCTCGGGGATAATGCTGGGTCTGCTGACCGAAGATAGCGTCTTTTCGGACAACCATCGCAGAGTTGAGCAGCATGTCTCGGTCTTCGACAATTTCTTGCCCAAGTAAGACGCGGAGAGGAGCGCGCATGGAGCGGCGTGCCAAGCTTATCTTGTAGCAACCCATACAGCTACCGCAGGAGATTCTGGCACTAACCCTGTGCTGGATCTACCTGCTCTTCCTGTCCACAACATCATTAGCACGCTCCTACAAGCGCATCAGACAGGCAGATCGCGGGACGTGAAACTCCAACCTGCTCAAGGCAATTTGGGAGTCGCGGTCTCGAAATTCTGTCATCTTCGTAGTTACCCCGAGGTTGGAATCCCGAAACAAGCGGTCGTGCTCATGCAGCGTTAGCGTCTCTCGTAACATTCCTGATCAGAGCGCTGCTCGGGAAGCCACTCGTCCATCATGATATCGTAGCGGTCATTGTTTCCGCGAGGACCCAATGAACAGTTGCATGCTCCGTTTTAGGAGAGAGTGCACGAAGATACGACTGCGCCAGGAGAAGTACATGTTTCAAATTCTGTATATGCGTGCCAAGGAAAGAGAATAGGCAAGGACCGCCCGCTGTGGACCCATCATAGCGTCACCTCAACCTACTTGCCTACTTAGGTTTAGAAATGGGGCGGTGACACACATCTCAAGCGAAGTCGGTATATCCCGTACTTGCCGTTGTGGTTCCCGCGGGGGAGAGGGCGGGGGGGGCCGGGGCAGGCGGGGGCGGCGGCCGACATTCAAGCTAGTGCACAAGACAATAGGTACTCGTACTTTGCCACCCGTCTCCTCAACAAAGAAAACGGCGCGAAGCATGCGAGCCTGGTGGAGCATTTCACAAGGAGTAATTCCCCGAGAGACCGGCTAAGCAGAGCGTTACATTTCTCTGACTTCGACCTCATTCTCAACCAAGGCCATGGTCGCGATAGACTAAGGACATAGTTGAGTGTCCCACAGACTGCATCCAACGCGCCAATTGGTTAATGGCGGTAGAAACTAGGTAGTCTAGCGTGTTTAGTCGTGGAGGTCATTTTACAAAGTCTTTGGGCCTCTCTCCTCGAGCTCTCCCTAAGACTGCCTTGTTTCACAGCTGCATACCCTCGAATCTTATTGGAAATGAAGAGTCATCTTTGTCAACTGATCCTGCTAGTCCTCGTCATGGCCACTTTCGCCCGCCCTCTTCCGACCAGCTTTCCACCGGACGAGCACTGTGACAAGCATGATCCACCTCACTGGTGTATTGGTTCGTACTCACGAAGGCCTGATAGCACCAATGGAAAGCTAACATCAGAAGGCCGCCATGGGTCTTACATCATGTATCATTTCGCAGAGCCTAGCACGTAAACAAGGTACATTCAATGGCCTGGCCACTGCTACTTTGTTTCCGGGGCTCAAGTATCCTCGGAGGAGGGCCGTCATTGGGACGCAAAGGAGCGGGAGAGGAAGTGCGTGATATTGAGCGCAGTCGTCTTGGGCATTGAGCTACGGAATGCGTGGGAGAACTACATCGCCCGGTCTTCTGTGTACTCGGTCCTCATAGTCAATCTGGTGAATCTCGGCCCACCGCCTGATATCTTCGAAATTCTTACACTTGTGTTTTGTATTGAAGTCGACGAAAGGCCCAACATCGTGCACCCACCATTGGCCGAACACGCCGTGGTCGGCGGTGCACATTATCTGCTGTCGAAGTATATCGAGACAGTGCCCTTCGACAGGTTGAGCCAGTGTTCAAGCAGTGGGGTCGGGATCAAATTTACCGTGGTGAATCAGAACAATGTCTTCATCGTTGACAAAAGCGCCCTCTCCTTGCTCCTTGTAGTGCTCGTAATACCAATGCGAAGACTGACGCAGGAGGTTCTGCACACTGGTCAGGCAATCACTCTATCCGTCCATGCGATAGACATTTACAAGACAATGCAGATGGTGCAAAGCTTCGACGTTGGTGATGTAGCCACCTCCCTGATCTTCCCGCCTCTTTACTTGTCCAGGAGATAGACCGGCGGCTTCCGCTTGGTTTTCGGGCACGATAACCTGGCGGTCTGGTAGAGTTTGTCTCAGTCGTGATGTTTTTCTTCTTCCGCGATCCGACCTACAATTTGTACCCAGTGCAAGCCATGCCTCGTCCACGCCTGACCCTGGAGGTTGAGCATAGATGGACAGGTTCATGAACGTTCCATCAAACTGAACCGTGCTGTAGCGAATGTCGACCTCATCGAGCATGGGAGAGCCTACCTCGTCAGCCACGCTCACAGTCACAATTTACTTGACTTACGGTATTGTGAAGTATAGTCCGCGCAAACTCGGTCAAGTGACGGACCACGGATAAGGATGATATTGCTGATAAGTGAAAAAGTAAGAAAGAGTAGAACGATTACCCATGCCAGGAAGCTCCGCGACGTTGCTGGTGCTTTGGCAGCAGGCTGAGCCACGTCTGAAGGCAACAGCCTCTCCTCATCTTCGACGTTTTCAGGCATGGAGGACTGCCAATCTTTCTTGGGAGCCATTACCTGTGAAATGTAACAAGCTGGATTGAGACTGTCGGCTGCAAGAGAGAATTTAAAGCGTGTTCAATCCTGATGGCGGGTCTCGTCTTCCAGTCTTGCACGCTGGTCGATCTATCTACGCTACGCCCTCATCACTTATGTCCCATTGGCGCTGCCTGACCTCTTGGCAAAATCTGACTATACTTTGTGTGGATCTCGGCATTTTTAGATGAGACTCGCCTTGATTCTTCGACCAGCGAGAATTGTACTCCTATCTATCATGGTCTATCATAAATTGCTGGACCGCTCGGGGATCTCTACAATGCTTGTGAGGCACATCCCACCCGTCCACGAAGGGTTCAGGGTCACCATCCTCATCGAGATGAGGCCACTCTATCGTCATATCAGCGGCACACAGAATGGATTGTCTAAGATAGTCGAAACAATGTTCCAGGTGGACCCAAGCGTTATTATTAAAGGATCTCGCTTTGGGTACTGCCAACTCCCGGGCCAGATGGTGATCATGAGGAAAGGATTGGTTGGTGAAAGCTGCTCTAAGGCTTGCCTGCACATTCCGTCAGTCAATAGCTGCTGCCGCACGCTCTGAAGACTTCACACACTAGACAATGTAGCTGATGCCACATAGATACACCGTATCTCTGGACACGAGGACTCGGATTGTTCATAGGCATCCCAGGGGGAAAGCCATATAGGCTGGGGTTGTGGACAACGATAGCACGGCCTTGAAGATAGGTCGATTCCCATTTGAGGTTTGTTTCGGCATCGTTGCCATACCAGCTCAGATCTTCCTGGAACAGAATGTCTGTTGGTGATGGAGGCACTGTGCATCATGAGCCGGCTGCGCTGTATGAGACCTGAAAAGACACTGACATTGGTTCAAAAAGTCTTGATCTCTTACTGATCCAGTTCTGGCGTAAGGAAGACCAAGGAAGAGGAGGAGGAGAATTATCAACGAGACGCAAACGACAAACACAGTCGCTCGCTTGTATGAGGAGAAAAAGGGTGGGGTTTTTCGAACGGTTGCAGGCGCCTTCATCTCTGTCTCTGGCAGAGTTTGATTCTGCTCGCTCTCTGCTAGAGGTTCGTAGCCAAAGTGTCGAAAGAGGCTCATAGCAATAGAGTGATGAGCGAGCGAGAAATTTCGAAAAGACTGTAACATGATGAAGTGACAAGAGACTGGCAACAGTCAGAGTGCACAAAATGGCAGATGGCTAGCCCAATAGCACATGTAATGCCCACACCAGTGGAAGCGACCTGCGGAGTCATAAGAAGAAGGCGTAGGAATGAAAGCCCCAAACCTGGCCCATAAACGCCAAGCCCACTGTCATTCTGCCGGGCGAGACCTGTTCAGGAAGTGGGTAGCAGTGGTTGGCATCGGTTGCAGCACTATCCGAGTCCACCGACTAGACCTATATCTCGAAATCTTCCACAACTCACGCCGTTGTCACCTTCCTTCTGGAGGATTCGCCCAGCCAGGAATCATGCTAAATATGCAGACTAAACAGGGATACGATCAATGTATGCAGTTCCCGAGTAGCCACGGTTTCACATGGCCGACGATTGATGTAACCTTGCCGAACCTACAATGTTTATATTGTCTGTTCAAGCCCTGCATTACCGAAGGCAGACAAATTTTGCACAGTTGAAGCCTTGCTCGACATAACACAACTCGACGCAATTATGCACCTCATTCAAGTCGTCTTGCTGGCCCTTCTCACTGTGGCTATGGCTGCTCCCGTCCAGGTACAACGCAACCCACCCTTGTGGAGATTAGTGGTCGAAGGCTCTTGTGCTCATGAGAGTCTCTATCTTGCTGGCCGCTCTGAGTTTTGCTTTCATTTTTGAGATGAGATTGACACTGACTCGATTGACCTACCAGAACGCTGCGGGAACCTTGCAGACTCGTGGGGAGGAAGCTACGGACGCGGCCGATGCGGTACGTACCTTATCATCACGATCTGCAACTGTTCAACATGATTTTCCCCTTTCCAAAGACTATCTTAGCTGCAGTTTCGCCGAAAGGGAAGCGCAGAGGCATTGCAAAAAGTGGAGGGTTGCACCTTGAGCATTGAAGTTGACAAATCTGAACAGCCAGCTTTCGACGGGCAGTACATCAACTATTATGGTGGCTGCAAACGCAGTCCAGACCCAAGCATCACTTGCTAGTGAAGCGAAGGATAAGACACGGCTACTCGATTGTCAGTTCGCTCTGCTTCAGACATGCTACAAAATTTTGACATGCAAAAGGTTGACTCTTACCACGGTGCCACTAGTCAAGGCTACCGCATGGTCGTCTCGGTAGAGGTTTCTCCCACGCGGTTTCCCTCTACCTGTTTGCAAATGCAGAGACCACCAGGAGCAGTAAGGATGAAGTGTTGGACTGGGGCTTAAATTTCCATATACAGACGTTGAGGCTGCTGTAGGAGAACACTTCCACAGATGTTATCTGATCGGCCAAAGCTCGTCGGAGTGCTTGACGTATTGGCACTCGTAGAATTAACTACATTCATTCGTTCGATACCAACTTCGCCCAAACCCTGTAGTTCTTTCATGCCGCATGAAGCAAGTCCTCAGGCTCTCAATTTCCTCATCTTCCTCCCCTCCAGCAGAGCGACCACATGTCGAGCCGGCAAAATTCGTGGTAAACTCTTATGAATCGCTCCACGTAAGGCGGTTTACGGTCGAAGTAGTTTTATGTCACACACGGCCTGGTGCGGGCCCGATCATAAGTCGCCAGACGAAGGCTCGCCACGCTCATTAGTGTTACGACCCGACCTTCAGGTGACCATGCGCAACTACGAAGAAAGGAAACTATGGCGAACGGACCCGATAGCCTCGTTGGCAAGGCTGGAAAACCAACAGTCACGTGACGCGCTCAGCGTCGCTCAGTGGAGGTCAGCCTCGCTCAGTGCGCTCAGGCACAAAGCAACACTGATCAAGACTGAGCGTGGCTGACAGTACTGAGCAACCATGTACATACAAGAGTTATATAGCTTAGGTTGATCCTCATCCCACTGACCCCTACCTTTGGGCACAAGAGTGTTGTTCCACTATACGCCGTTACAAGTACTGCGTACATTTTACCCTCGAGCAGACATACATTTGTTACTCCCTCCAAGTAAATCTTTGGACCGCAGATCACCTCACGTGGAGCGATTCATAACACGAAGTTATATGACGACCAGACATCCAAGATGCATAGTCGAGAGCACGTAGATCATTGTGTGGAGCTACTGAGGCTACACTTGACATGCAATCCGGATCTGACCATTGAAGTTGCTGAGAAGGAAACTGCTGATGTTAGCGGTTTCAATACCGGGCATGTGTGTCATGACTGGAAATGGCTCAACAATTGGGTTCGCGTTTGGGAGCAGCATATGCTCTCCATCGAGAACGTACACCTTCCTATTGCTGATGGTGATGATGGCATATCCTCCTTATTTCCCGATATTGAAAATTAGTACATGAAGAGTAAAGATCAAGCTTGTACATAGAGAGCTAGACTTACATGTGAAAGAGCTGGTTTTTTTTACCATGATCTACAGAAGTACAGGGCCTTGTAGAGTGCTTCCGTGATCCATGTTCTACTTTGTTTCGAGTCAGCGATGCTTTTTTCTAGAATTCATCACCCTGTCTGATGTGATGTAACGCAAAGTCTAGTCCTCGCTCCCATCCCCAGCACCCGTCAACTATACTCAACATTCTCCGTAAAACCACTCTCTCGGGTATAGCTCCAAGTACACACGTCTGAAGCAAGGCTTGCAGCAACACCCTCCGTGGAATGTAGAAGCTTTAGAGGTTGAATGCGCCGTATAACGAGTCGACAAAGAAACGGTCTCGATGATGTGGTAGTGCGAAGTAAAATGTCTCTGGACGGAAGTTTGACTCTCGTCTGATCTCTACGCAATGGATCGAGGCGAGATTGTCGAGAAAGTCTGAACCTGAATGCATGTGTGATACAGTATAAGTTGAAGGCTGAGTATGACTGCACTGTACTGTAGAGCTGAAATACTGCGAAAATCTGTTCGTCCAGGTAATTATGTACAATCGTGGCTAAGGTGTAGCCGCCTCAACAGGGTTTGATCGCCCTACTGTCTCCCTTCGAACCATTCTTCCAAAACACTGGATTGTTTCTGCTTCCGCTTCTCTCCCTCCTTCATATCGTTTTTATGCACCTGATGACTCTAATCGGTGTCGACTTATCGATCGCCGCATGGCACAGCGATGGGCAGAAGGAAAAGATGTCTAGACTCTGCTCCTGCACAGACTCAAAGTAAGCGTTTCAGAGGTACCAGCCCAAAGGAATGACGATTGACAGCCAAGTGCGCTTGCCATGCCGCACCCAGTGAATAGCTAGGCTGCACTTCGGAGAAGCCCCCGTCTACAGGATCTACATGCCGAAGTAGAGCGGGAGCCGAAGCGACCCTAGCCATCCCCTGTCACTAACCCATTCCCATCACGATCCCGACCCGTTAACAGAGCGATGAAGGCAGCGTGGAAGGGAAACAAAGGCAGTCTATGCCAACCCCACGGTGAGATCGAAGCGAATTTGTGACTAACGTTTTCCTAGTAGTTAGTTCTTCAGCCTTCCGTTACTTTGGACTAAGCCCTGATCGGCCAATGAAGATGATATGAATATAGGGTCGCCCAAAAGCGCACAGCCTGGAAGTGAAGATGTCAGATAGGATCTGAACCCCTGCTCATGATATTGCCCATCTTCCCCCTGTGATCGACCAGTTACGCCAATCGGCTGTGGCTACTCGGCTGATGCAACATCTATGGAGGCCCAAATTCATAATTACTCGGCTATCACTGAGGTTCAGTCATCGCTAATGTCGCGCAACGTTAGAATAGCGCCTAACACAGGGTACTTGAGCCCATGCAAAATACGTCAGTTGTTCATTTTTAATTCTTTTATGAAAACGGACCAAGACGCGATCCGTCCGCTCCATTCCCCTGTCCATGAATCAGGTGTAAGCACTAGGGAGATTCAAGTCAAGGTCAGTGAGTTCGCGTATAGCCATGTCTTGGCTTTAAACCTTACCACTGACGGATGGTTCTTTTGACTCTTGAGGAAAAGTCACCGTCGTCCATCGACAAACTGATCAGTGGCTAGCGGCTAAAAGCATCGATACCGAGTTTGGCAATTCGATTCAGGAGACTGCAGCTCAACTTTTCTACCCTAACAAGTCTTCTCGATGGTATTTCAAAATACACGGCCGAGCAGGCTAATAGAAGGAAAGATTTTCCGTTTTCTCGATAGAGATGATCGACGAGGTACTCCCCCGCTTGCACTGTCATAAGCACATAACACAGAACGTGGTCAGCGCGTGGTAGATGACCCAATCATCGTGAACCGATTCGGTGAGTGCGATTCTGACATGTCGCTCCAAGGTCTTTGTGCCTCCAATCGTGGACCATTTCAGTACGCTTGCCGTTTCAAGAAGCCTGCCTAGGAGGGGTATTCATGATCCCAAGCACGCATCGAGAGGTTCTGGCAAGATCGTCGGTCGAAGGATTTATTGGTTGAGACGGCAGTTGCTTGTGGCAGTCGCATCTTGCGGCCGTTCTCCTCTGTCGGTTGGCTATAAAGTCTCCTTGGTTGCCCACTCCCTCTCTTCCTCAGGGTTCACTCTTCCCATTATCGATCCCTTCTCGGTCCTTGTTCTCCAGCTGGAATCTTGGTGATACGGCTGATCGTGAAACACTATTTCCCTTTCTTGGTGAGTGAGATCTTGCAACATGGAAGCTTCGACTAATGATGCCAACAGCCTATAGACAGGATCCGTCATCAAAATGCTGCTCGGAAGTCGAAAGCTGCTGGTACTGGCGATCAGTATTTTCCTGGGACAGGCAGCGTTTGCCCAGATTATCTCGGCGACCGTCCAGCTGTTTACGAGCAATAACCAGTGCGACGACTCAGACGGTGTGACGAGTTGCAACGATCTTTCCCCCGGCGATTGCTGTGCTTTTGTCAACCCAACCTTCATCCTGTCCACGAACGTGGTTGGAGGCCAAGCACCGGCTCGAGGCGGTTTTATACCCATTCTAGGTGCACTCCAGGGCGGCTTTCCCTGCAGGATTACCCTCAACGAGGATCCATTCTGTGCCAGGACAAGTGCGTCAGATACTGCCCAAGGAGGGTCTTATAGATTCGATCCGAACACGCTATCCCCAGGGGGAAGACATCGGCGTCGAAACGAAGACAATGCCGGTAAGATCTGTCGGGCGCCGGACAGCTTTTCAATTCGAGATGGTAACGAGGTATATGATGCACCATTGGCTGATAATACCACTATACACCATGTTCTGTCTCTCCAAAGGGCTGAAAAGGTCGAATGGGCCAAGCAGAATGGCAAGCGCCGTTGAAAGAGACGCCCGGAATTTGAGTGATTTGTCGATGATTCTGAACTGTGAGGACTGAAAGTGGATTCAGAATACGAAGAGGGAGATCTTGGTAACTTACATAACTACTATCATTAGGGACGATACTCTCTTTAAGACTCTGGACTGCAGCCATCGAGTCTAATATAATAGTCCCGATAGCTCTTCTGAACTTGTAGCATCTAGTACTGTTCTATCCGAGAGGACCCGACAATGTCGTAAGACTATGTGCGAGGCTACGCGAGGCTGGCTTTGGCTTTGGCTTAGGGTTAGGGTTAGGGTTAGGGTTAGGGTTAGGGTTAGGGTTAGGGTTAGGGTTAGGGTTAGGGTTAGGGTTAGGGTTAGGGTTAGGGTTAGG
>NW_008481832.1:0-54546 GCF_000365165.1 Cladophialophora carrionii CBS 160.54
TAACCCTAACCCTAACCCTAACCCTAACCCTAACCCTAACCCTAACCCTAACCCTAACCCTAACCCTAACCCTAACCCTAACCCTAACCCTAACCAAAGATATAGTAACGGTCGTGGAGTAGAAGGATATAGATATATTAAAATAGTCGTAGAGTAGAACCGGAATTAATATACGCCCGTAGAGTAGAAGAGAACGCTAAGATAGAAAAGTGGGGCGCTAAGCCTAAGACCGGTATAACGGCGACGATAATATCTCAACCCCCGAATGAGATATGACGATGCGGATAACGGGAGAGGGGAGCCTAACGGGGTATCTATCCAGTAAATAAATTATCGAGACTAAATCTGGAAAGACTCTCTAACCGTACCCCGAGACGCTTAGGTAGATTACGACCTGAGGAGGCGGGATTTCCTTACGATATTAGCGGCGCGAGGGTATTAAAGGGGCGTAAATACGCTAAAAGTTACTTATATTATCTTTATTGTAATATAAATATAAAGGTTTATATAGTTAGTAAATAGAGGGATATTAATATACTAACTAAGGAATAATTATAATTATAAAGGCGGAAGATACTAATATACTAGCCGAGGTATACTTAGAATCGTAAAGCGAGAAGATTAGTATATATTAGCGAAATTATTAATATACCGGTAAAGATATCGATATACTAATTAAGGCGTAGTTATAGTTATAAAGTAGAAAAGGTATTAATACACCGGTGAAGATATTAATATATTAACTAAGGTATAGATATAGTTATAGAGTAGAAAAGGTATTAATATACTAGTAAAGATATTAACGTACTAACTAAGGTATAAATATAATTATAGAGTAGAAAAGATATTAATATACTAGCGAGGATATTAATATATAAATTAAGGTATAAATATAGTTATAGAGTAGAAAAGATATTAATATACTAGTAAAGATATAGTAACGGTCGTAGAGTAAAAGGATATAAATATATTAAAATAGTCGTGAAGTAGAACTAGAATTAATATACGCCTATAGAGTAGAAGAGAACACTAAGATAGAAAAGTAGGGCGCTAAGCCTAAGACCGGTATAACGACGACAATAATATCTTAACCCCCTAATAAGATATAATGATGCGGATAACGGGAGAGGGGAGCCTAACGGGGTATCTATTCAGTAAATAAATTATCGAGACTAAATCTATAAAGACTCTCTAACCGTACCCCAAGACGCTTAGGTAGATTAAGAAGTCTTATAATTATTAATTTAGTATAGTATCTTAAGTTATATAGATTAAGTAAGTATAGATAGGAAATTCGTAATATTACTTATATAAATAGGAAATCTATAATATTACTCCGCGAGTAACTTTAAGACCTTTACTATACTAATTATAATTATCGGCGCTAATATATCTTATACTTCTTTTAGTAGTTAATAGGCGTTAATCGCGGCTATTACGGTCTCCTTTACTCGATTTACCGGCCGTAATGTTACTATATACTAAAGTAATAGTTATCGCGTCGAGATAATCTTGCTAATAGGTATATAGCTTATTAATATAGCGAAGAGAAGAATACTAAATAAGGAAAGGTAGCTTATAGGTGTATAGCTTATTAGTATAGCGAAGAGAAGAAAACTAAATAAGGAAAGGTATAAATCTTCTTAACGAAGACCCTATAAAAATAATTTTAAAGAGGAAAGACTAAAGAATACTAAGAGTGTAGGTTAACTATATTAAAACCCTATATACTATATAAAAGAGAGTTTTTACTACACTATTCTTTAATAAAGTTAATTTTAGTAAGTTAAATTATAATATTAAGATAAAGATACTATTTAAAGTATTATAGTCATTTTAAATTTTTAAAAAGTTATAAAGAACACTACTCTAACTTATACTTTAGCTTAGTGTAAGAAAACTAAATAAGGAAAGGTTTAAATCTTCTTAGCGAAGACCCTACGAAAATAATTTTAAAGAGGAAAGGCTAAAGAATGCTAAGAGTGTAGATTAACCACATTAAAACCCTATATACTGTATAAAAGAGAGTTTTTACCACACTATTCTTTAATAAAGTTAATTTTAGTAAGTTAAATTATAATATTAAGATAAAGATACTATTTAAAGTATTATAGTTATTTTAAATTTTTAAAAAGTTATAAAGAACACTACTCTAACTCACACTTTAGCTTAGTGTAGTAGATATATAGTTATTACTCTCTATAAGTAAACTAACTTAGACCGTAGACCGCCTTATATAGAGCGATTTATAACACCCTAGACCTCTAGGTTATATAAGACTCGAAGTATAAGAGGAGGATAGGACTCTTATACGAGAGGCGCGAGAGTTATATATATCCTCTTAGTAGGCTTAGTAAGCTCTAGTAGCTGTTCCTGACACCCTTAGTAGACATATAGTTATTACTCTCTATAAGTAAACCTACTTAGACCGTAGACCGCCTCACGTAGAGCGATTTATAATATAAGCGTAGTGAGTCTCCGCCGAGCGGCTTACGATTAGTCCTATATTAGGCTGTGTGTAACAACAAAGTATAAGATTACCCTTTAGAGTCGAATAATTTAAAAAGCGAAAAAAGTAATAACTAGAACTTTTACTGTATATACTTGAATTTATTTGCTACCTGACGAAAGGAGTGACAATAGTAGGATTATGTCATGAGTATGAACGTCTTTCTCATCCGATCCTGACGTGGGTTCACTTGCTGTGTTCAATCATCATCATTACCACTGTTTCGTCCAGTCGGACCAACTCGTTGCAGTCACAGAGACTGTTCTCGTGATTGTGGCCGTTGCACCTGAGCAGCCGGAAGTGTTTCCTGGCCCGGTGTCTGTACATCTACCCGTGACGGTGGCTGTGATTGTGGCCGTTGCGCCTGAGCAACTGGAAGTGTTCCCTGGCCCGGTGTCTGTACATCTGCCCGTAACGGTGGCTGTGCTGACAACAGTAGTACCAGGCCCGGTGACGGTTGTAATTTGCCCGGAGCATGGTTGAGTATTGGTCACAACAGATGTAACTGTCCGAGCCGGAGAACCATCCGTGACCGTGACTGTCCGAGTGACTGATGGGCCTTGCTGCGTGACAGTGGTGGTGGCAACCGGGCCGGATTCAGTGGTTGAACGGATCACAGTGGACACAACCGTGGTCGCGGGCCCAGCAACCGTAGAGTAGAGAGTAGTTGTTCTAATCTCAACGGGCCCAGGGATGGTTGATGTCACAGTGCTCGTTTGGCCTGGAACGGAAGAGATCGATGTTTCTGTGACAGTCCTGGTGACTGTTGAACCCTGACCACCGACAGTCGTGGTAACGATGGAAGTGCTCACGACAGTTGATGTTCTATCTCAAGATTAGCATGATTTGTTCCGCTGGAGCATGTGTATGCAGAGTAACTCACGCGCATGGTCCGACGGGCGAAGTGTTTGGACAACTGGAAGGGACAGTAACAGTCCTAGTCTCCGTCTCGGTGGCGGCTGGTGGAGGCGTAGGACAGCTCTGGTCTCGGGTGACAGTGGCCGTGACCGGGCTGCAAGGCCCTGAGTTCGTGACAGTAACAGTAGACGGGACGTTCGGACAAGAACTTCCACCACCTGGTCCGACAGAAGTAGTCTCGCACGTGGATACGGTGATGGTGGTTGGGGGCCCATTCCCCCCGCTTGTCACTGTCACAGTAGAGGTTTGACCACTCGAGCATCCAGTGACACCTAGGAATACTCGTCAACCTCTATTCGCCAGATCCGTGGTGTAGAGGAACCGTCCGAGTTTGAGGGCCACAAGTTGAGGTACAGGGAAGAGCTTACCATTCACGGGTGTGGTATTGTCGCATCTGGTGACTGTAGTAGGAGGGGGCAGAAGAGGGCAGGACGATTGACCAGGAGCCATGATTGTCAGAGTAGTCGTGGCGGTCGAGCAGCCTGTAACGCCGTTGACTGGAGTACTTCCGGCGGTAGTTCCATATCCCCAGTCGCTCCAGATAGACGAAGTATCGCGGCGGACCACTGGATTGGCAGCGGCATAGAAGCTGGAAGGGTTGATCAGTGAATGTATGGGGAATAAGGCACCGCAACAAACCTCAAAGCAGAGCTGGCCAAGAAGGCCGACCGGACAAGGCTGGAATACATAATGTATGAGAAGACTTCTGTGTGAATGATCTCAAACGAATGGAAGACGGATTTAATCCTGTCGAGGCTGTTGGATGAGTCTGATAGTCAGGGGAACTCCTCTGTCTTTATAGACCTGATGGGGCAGCCGATTTCCACGTCAGAGAAGCACATAGCAGTTCACTCATGTGTTCCCGACTGCAATGCGAGGAGGAGACCCGGACAGCAAATCTGGCGACAAGGCCAGGGACACAAGATGCATGTAGTTGGTGATCAGACCAGAACAGATTGGATGTTCCTGCATTCGTGTTGGCTGTCTGTGTTATCTTGACCGCTTCGTCCCTACTCTCCAGGCAAAGATGGAAGATTAGAGATCGTTAGTTGCATGAACGATTGAAGATAGGACCAATATCATGTATACGGATAGTTGAAGGACAGGGGTCGTTGACGGTGATTATGGTGAAGATCGCGTGTGCCAGGTTAATACTCCCAGGGTAGGGATACCATAACCACGATTGCTTGCCCGTTGTCGTCGCACTGCATGTCGTGTTGGCTGTGGCATGGAATCTCCTAATGTACCAAGATTCAGGACCTCGAATCAACCATCTTCAGTGATGCAGCCGGTAAAGCTGCTTGAGAAAAGGTCCGCAAGCTCCAGGTTTATGTGGTCTGCTTTCAGATCAGGACCGAGGCCGCATCACCATCCGAAGCGGAACGGAGCGTAGCAGGGGAGTCAGCAAACATCAAGCCTGGAAGCTAGAAATGGTGGACAACTGCAGTTCTGCAGGCTTCCGGGCAGTTAATTTCGCTCTGGAACCTCAAAATAGGTCGCCGTCAAAGCGTTACATTCGATTCGAGTCGTGAAAAGTACAGTTGGGTTGTGCGACTGGAAAGTTCTGGTTCTAGTTCTAGTTCGCGACGATTTTCCGATCCTTTCATTTCGCACGCTGGCTGGTGCACCTCCGTCAGCAGTGGAAGCCATCTCCCATTGACAGGCGTAGTCCTCATTCGATGATCATTCTTCGGAAGTGCCTAAGCAACGAAATTGGCAGACTAAGACATCCTCGTCGTTGTACCAACCTCTCCGTAGCGAGTGACGTAGAAATTGTTCGCTGAACCATGTATCGATGCAAGGTTCCGAGACCAATCTCTGGTACCGCACCTGCGACCGGCCCCGTTATGGAGGGTCCAAAGTCTTCTCCAAACGACGTCGAATCGAGTCTCTCCGGACCTCCGATTCCGTTATGATTCAAACACCGACTTTTGATCGACCTGGATTTTCTGAGACATATTCAGAGGCAGTCTGAAGTCTCCAGTGTGGGCGTGGCCGCACGCCGGAATTTGCAGCGGCCAGCTCACGGGAAGAGACGTAAGACATTGGTGCAACAGCTGATGGCCAGGGCGTGTTGAAGGTTCTTCCAAAGTGGGTCAAGGCATCATTGAATTCATGAACAGCGTTGGTCATCCCCCAGGAGTTCCCAGCAGCATGAAGAATCGCCATCTAGTCAATCCGTTTCGCCGAAGGGCTTCGGTGCCCTGAATTGGAAGTCTGATATTACGCTGCCTGGTCCGAGGTTAATTTTCGTGTAGTAATCGCGGCTTGGTTTCATTGCTGGCGCGACAGGGTTGTGGATACTTCCATGGCAAAGGACACTGTTGCACAAGAGTGGTCTCACAGTTAACAGAGGTAATTGGCCCCCCAGCCTGGATACAATGGGCGTACCATGCAGCTGCCCGTTATGTCAGTCCGAGGAATTGGTCGCTCACGCCTGACTTACCAGATGGAAAGAAAGTGGGAGATCCACGCCGACGTAACGCAATAACTCGTATCAGGTTGCAAATCATGCATACATGGTTCTGGTGTCAGGAGAAGTAGGTCGTTGGGAGACAGTGTTGAAACGTAATAAGCTCTGAATGCCGAGAACGACAAGCCCGGTGCCGATGCCTAGCAACACTTTGGGAACGAGGGAACCGGGCCCGGCCCGCCTTGGCCCCATGCTCTCCGTTCACTTCTCTCGGCTTGACTGCCAGTCCGCGCCAAAGGGCTACTTCCTAAGGAGTACTTCTTGAATCAGTCATCATGTCGCGGTGCTCATCACTTGCAACAACAGCCCTTGATTGGACCAGCCTCGATGTGGTATAGTGAAATAACCATGCTCAATGACCCGGTAATAGGCCTGCGATCAATGACAGCTCTGTACCAAGCTCGTCGTGGCAGTTTTCTTCTCAGACCGAATCCCTTTTCTTGGATCGTTGAGTTTCCACGCCCTATTGTCGAGCTTTGTCGGTCAGCCCCTCTATGCACGCCGCAGCTTCCCAGCTAGAGGCCCCCTCCTAGCCGCTTGATTCGCACTTGAAGAGGCCCAAACGTTGTTGCAGAGCTTCTCTTCAAGGAGCAGCAGACTCATGGAAGACTCCGCGGAGCAAACCTTACGGTACTGTGGTTGCGCACACAATTGGAACAAGGAGATTGGGCTCGGTTGCAGTCAGGGAACAACGTCTGGAGTGTCCGCGTTGACCCTGTCACCAGAGAACCACAGTTGATGTGTTCAGTTGGGGCGCAGAAAAGCCCACTTGTAAGTGTTGGTAGATTCCTTGCGGTATTATCCGCACGTTTCTTCCAGATCGCCAGGAAATCTATCACTTCAGGTTTTCGAGCCGTATAGCTCTGAACCCATTCTACGAGCCTTCTTTCGAAAACGCTTGAGAGATATACACTTGGTGCGGAGCAGCGTAACTCGCTTTGTGCTTGAACAGCCGACCAACGGAACAATATGTTCATGCATCTTATGCACCAGTTGCTACCTCTTGCGGCAAAGTACCTGGCGCCCGAAATCATTCAACTCGTCAGTCGGCACTCTTCGCCCTCGTTATCACCTTCGAGGTCCGAGGGGTGGAAGGGTTGGGTCTGCGTCCGAGGAGATTCCCAAGGACCAAACCACAACTCCTGCTAATGATCACGTATATACCGAGATATGGCAAGGCTTGTCATGAGTCGTCCTACAAATGAGCCAAATGCAGGGGCAGTCCGGCGTTCTCGCTTGCCACGTGAGAGTGCGCGTTATTCAGACGTGACGAGCCTCCTTCATCTAGGTTCGGCTCCTATGAACGAAGCAAGGTCGGCGTTAGGTTGGCTGGCAGCTTCTGCCGTGATTGAAACGCTGCAGGTTATGCTTTCCATTGACACATGTCTTAGGCATCCTGCTGCAATTCGACCATTCCCACGCCTCCATTGATCTTCAGCTCCGGACATCCTTTCTTCTTACCCCGAAGACCTCCAACGAACACCAATGGATATGTGTGACTTCCAGGACAAGAATCTCTAGCGTCACTGGAGAAGATTTCGGCCTTAGCGAACCAGCCAGGAAACGCGCAGACATCCTATCATCAGGGGTCGTCGACGTGTTCTCAAGCAATGCCAGCATCTCGGGCAGCCGAGATGACTTGCTACACCATTGTGGGGTCTCTAAGACAAACTGAAAAGTCAAAACTGAGAACTGAAATATTTATGTGGTACTTTACACTTCTGCGCCATTATGCCACGTACGTTGTAGCGGTCACATTAGCATCTCGGGCCCTCCTAAGCATTTGATATCCGGCATCCATCTACTTCTTGTGACCCAGCCGACACAGTAGAAACAGCGTAGTTGTGCCTGCTGCCAGTCGACCGCAGGGATCATTCGCAGCCCCGATCCCCACTGGTGAAGTCCAATAGTCGGTCTGCCACTGACGATGCACATTCTGCACTGATACAACGGATACGGACCAGATCCTATCACCTATCTACAACTGTTTTGGCCTCGTTTTGTTCCGCAGAGTTCGCTCCCTCATGGGCTACCTCTGGTCTACACTTCCATCGTTTTCTTCCGGAGGGAACTGTCTTTGATCCTCTTGGGAGCGAGATGTCAAGACACCGGTTCTGCCTTGGCACGTATGACGTCTGACCCATTCGTGCTGTTATTCCATTGGCGGGGCGATTCAACGGCCCAAATTTTCCAGAATGCGCTGCTAGCCTTTTGCCAACAAACCCCTCCGTCGAGGCATCTACTCCTTCTCCTCCCTGTGGGCTTTTCCATTAATTCCTCCTCTCGACAATTTCCGGGAGCCTACACTTCCCTCCGTGCTGCACAGTTCTCAAACCAGTGCAGGCCTCATTTGATCTGTGGATCCGGGTCTTTCTCAACCCCGCCAACACCTCCGCCACCAGACCGCCTCCAACTCCATTTTCCTACAGTCGTCAACATGCCTGTGTCCGCCTCGAAGGCCGCCCGAATGGCGAAAAAGGCCGAAAAGCCCGAAAAGAAGACCGCCGCATCGAAATTGTCCTCCAAAGCCAACTCGAAGAACCCCTCCACAAATGGCTCAAAAGCCTCTTCAGTTGCGGGTGACGATGGACCCCCTATGCTAGACGAAGACGAGGAGGACGCACCTGCCACTGACGCAGATAAGATGGAGAAGGTCAAGAAGTTGACTGAGCAAATGGACAAGCATGGTCTGTCAGACCGAGTCACAACCGGTGTGCTGGCCTCGCTAGAATCAAGTCGCGATGTCAAGATCACCTCCGCGTCTCTAGTGTTCCACGGCAAAGTCCTCATTCAAGATTGTACAATTGAAGTCAACTTTGGCCGACGATATGGCTTGCTAGGCGAAAACGGCTGTGGCAAATCCACTCTTCTCAAAGCCATCGACAAGCGCGAGTTCCCTTTTCCTGAACACGTCGATATCTACCTGCTGAATGAGGGTGCGCCTGCTACTGATATGGGCGCTCTCGAATGGGTCGTCACGGAAGCCGAGAGGGAAGTCAAGAGGCTCGACGATCTGGCCGAAGAGATCCTGGAGAAGGAAGGCCCGGAAAGCCCTGCACTCATGGAGATTTACGAGGTAAGACCGTTCAGCCCACCTCCCATCCCATTTGTTGACAATTGCAGCGTTCCGAAGCCATGGATCCCAGCACATTCGAAGTCCGAGCCTCGCTCATCTTGACCGGCCTTGGATTCAACAAGAAGACGATCCATAAGAAGACGAAGGACATGTCCGGTGGGTGGAGGATGCGTGTTGCCCTCGGTCGAGCACTCTTCGTAAAGCCATCCCTCCTCCTACTGGACGATCCGACTGCCCATCTCGATCTCGAAGCCTGCGTGTGGTTGGAAGAATACCTGAAGAAATGGGACAAGACCCTGATTTTGGTTTCGCACTCAATGGACTTCTTGAACGGTGTTTGCACAAACATGATTGATATGAGACAGAAGCAGCTCATGTACTATGGTGGCAATTACGATTCCTACATGAAGACCCGATCGGAGCAAGAAACAAATCAGCAAAAGGCGTACGTCAAGCAACAGGAAGAGATCGCCCATATCAAAAAGTTCATTGCTTCCGCTGGTACCTACGCCAATTTGGTCCGACAGGCGAAGTCTAGACAGAAGATTCTCGACAAGATGGAGGCGGATGGTTTTATTCAGCCGGTGGTGCAAGATCGCGTCTTCACCTTCAGATTCGCCGACGTGGAGAAGTTACCCCCTCCGGTTCTGTCCTTTGACGATGTTACCTTCAGTTATTCCGGCAAATCAGAGGATAATTTATACGAGAACCTGGACCTCGGTGTGGACATGGACAGCAGAATGGCTCTCGTCGGACCTAACGGTGTCGGCAAGTCGACTTTGTTGCGCATCATGACCGGCAAACTCAGTCCTACTAGTGGCTCAGTGAGCAGACATACCCACCTGAAACTGGGACTCTACTCCCAGCACTCGGCTGATCAACTCGACTTGACCAAGTCTGCGCTGGACTTCGTCCGTGACAAGTACTCCTCAACCTCACAAGACTACCAATACTGGCGCCAACAGCTCGGTCGTTATGGTCTTTCTGGGGAGGCACAAACTGCTTTGATGGGCACCCTGTCGGAAGGTCAGAGGTCCCGCGTTGTCTTCGCACTTCTGGCTATTGAAGGTCCAAATATGCTGCTCTTGGACGAACCTACCAATGGCCTCGACATTCCCACGATTGATTCTCTCGCGGACGCGATCAACGCCTTCTCCGGCGGCGTTGTGGTCGTTTCCCACGATTTCAGGTAAGTCTTGATATCCTTGCAGTCTTAAGCGCCCAACCTAACACTTTTCCAGATTGCTCGACAAGATTGCCAAGGATATCATGGTTTGCGAGAACAAGACAGTTCGACGATGGGACGGCAGCATCGGCGAGTACAAGAACTACTTGCGGAAGAAGATGGTGTCCATGGGTCAAGTCTGAGCGATCGTGTCGCCTGTCGACACGGTTTCTGCTTTTGATATGCATGGCGATGGCTGTCCGTCCCTTTGGCATACAGCGACTAAGGCACGCCGTTGAATGAAGATTGATGACTGATGCATTTTCCCCCTCCTCAGAGGGGAAGGGAGATTCCCCGGCATCACGGCGTTTTGACATAGACGGGGATGGGCAGGTTGACCTCGAAAAGGGACAGGGCCCCAACGACAGAGGACCAAGTCAAGTCCCAGGATTCTGACGTCGCCCTTGCTCTCAGCGGCTGTTGGCATTGCATGCGCCCAGAAACTTGTCGTCATTAGAGGTGTACATGCGCAACGAGGCTCTAAAGACGTCTTTCAGGCTCGGCCTTGGGCCCATATTCGAGGCGGTTGCAATGTTACTTCCTCAATATCGATCTCTGATAGACTCGCTTCAATGTTCTAGCTTGGGGCAACATAGACTTATGCGCGAAATCAAAAGTGTTTGTTCACCTTACACGTATCGAGTATCTGTAACTGAGATGGCAGCTGCTTTCCCGATGCACGAAGGGGTGCCTGGGCGTGGTGGAGATTTGGCTACGGACAATGGCAATCAGCTCCGCATCTCAGTCTCCCCTCTCCCACTGCGAGAGATACCTTCCTGCGAACGCGGTGTCGCAGAAATATCCTCGGCGGCCCGTTGACGTAGGTTTTGGCCTTGCTTTCCGGAAAGATCTTCGCCTCAAAGTCTCATACATCGACGGACAGCAATCCTCCTTCGATATTGTCCACCCGAGCCTTCTAGTTAAGCACGTTTCAAGATGACTTCTCAGGCTGAGAAGGACAAGCACAACCCTCGCTCCGTTCGTGTGACGAGGGCAGATGAGGTCAAGACGGCTCATGGACAAACCGAAGGAATGATTCGGCAGGTACGCACTTCGTTAATCTGACCCTTGACTTGCGGTCTTGCTCTGAGGAGGACACCCTTGCCACATGGTGTGCGAGAGGGTTGGAGCCGGCATTGAATAAGAAGCTAGCATGGACTTGACTTGCATAATCGCAATAATGGTTTTGGATCAGCCTGTGTCATTATGGCACCATGACTGGTGAGGGATAGAAGGGTGGTGCCCCGCAACAGCGAGATCAGCCGTCTGCGCCGATGGTTAGTCTTGCTTGCGAAATGCCAGGACGGCGTGAATGCAGCGTGGGATGGAAAGCCTTTTCACATCCTAACGTTTACTTGATTCCGATCAGCTCGGCCTCCAGACGGCGTTACTTAGTATCACTAACCCTCCTCACAGTCCGCTATCGTGGCGCTCTCCCCATCCATCTGTGGAACACTCATGCGAGCCCAACCTCACTCTGCTTCGGCGGTCCATCACCATGGCACCCAAGACACGATTGTCTACGCCGTCAGCGGGTATGGCTCACTGGTATCCTCCTCTGGCGAGACCAAAGACGGCCCATTTGGTGATGTGAGACAGGATCTCAAGCCCGGAGATTGGGCTTTGATCCCGGCGTATAGGGAACATCAAGAAGTGAATGATGGAGACGAGGAGGTCGTTTGGGTTATCGTCAGGGCACCAGAGGGTGTGCCTGTGGTGGAGAATCTGAAGGATTGGGGAGAAAGCTTGAAGGCGTAGAGTTTGTCACCGAGAAGACAGTACGGGCAAATGTCCTGCTTTGCTGGTGGTACCCAGACGTTGTCCATTTCAAGCTCTGGTTAAGTCCCAAGGTAGACATATGGATCAACTTTGGGGACCATAAATGGCATGCTTTTGACCCAACTGAATGCCAGAAGCGGAATCATTCGATTTTAACCAAGACCTTGCGAACGAGGGGCGGCCTTTCACCATCCAGTTCGTTCTTCGTGCCATAGTGACTTGGACGGCTTCTCCGTGTCTCTTCCACCGACCGTACTTGCATTCTCTGATGAGCTGGACAAAATGCGGCCGCTCGTCGTTTCTGCGAAGTAGGCAATCTCTCCCGGTACGTCTTCAACCTAATAAGACACCCAATATCAGCTTCATCCTTCCATCAGCAGCTACCTTTATGACTTGACGCCTCACACCGTACCCTCGGCGTACCCTCTTTGAGCCAAAACGTTGAGGAGGTCTCGCAGTTCACTAGAGAAGACCTGTCGCCAAAGGGTTTCTTCCTCCCCCTCGAATGCCATTAACGGGCCATTTGCGCGACGGTGATTGACTGCGGCTAGTGGCCAGCGAAGTACTGCACAAGATCGAGACCTAGTGAGTAGCCCCCCAGCTGCGACGACGTGGCTCCAACTCAAGCATTGTTTCTCTTGACCAAACCAACGGGCGCATGGTTGATGGTGCAAGTTCTCTGTGGTCAGGGAGCGTCGTTGCGCAAATCTCGACTGCTTCTCGGCAGAGTGACGAGCACAGTGCTAGGCTAGGGTCGCCCAGAAAGAGAGGAAATGGCATGACGTTCGTCCAGTGGCGGATCGCCTTCGGTGAACAGTAGAGATCGACGCGTGTCTCTGCCAGCGCATTTTCGTTCTGATAGGTGACGGCCGTTATATGGGTTAGATCCAGAGTGGCATTACCTTACATCGCTGTGTCGTCTTCTTCGTCTTCTTCGTCTTCATCGTCATCCACATCATTTGCATCTATCTCGTCTTCGGCTTCATCTTCACCAGTTTCACCGCCTTCTTCACCTTCACATTCATCATCGTCCGCCCCATCCCAACCGGCTTCGTCGACTTCCACCTCGCCTTTCAAGTCCCATCGATCCCCTTTCGCAGCCTGGCTCACATACTTCACAAATCTCAACGTGCCTTTGTCCCTGAGCACAATGCTAAACCTGTTCCAGCCTGCCGCGTTCGTAAAGAGGATGCCGTCGTCTTCGTCATCTCCAGCTTTGTAGACGGCCGGATCGTGAGAGGGCTTCTTGCCAACGCTCGGCAAGACTTTGGAATTGGGACTAGCCAGCTGCTCATCTTCGTCGTCATCCCCAACCATGTAGATTTCTTCGCCACCGAATTCAATTTCTGCTGGGTCTGAATCTCGGAGACTGTCCACTTCCATGGCCTTGACCTGGGTTTTGTCGTTATGACCATTCGAATGATCGGAATCTCCGTTCAATTCCTTCTTCTCATTCTTCTGTTTGCTTGCATCTGCTTCTTCATCGGCAATGCCTTGGCGTTCCCATCCTTCAGTGGGCGTCAGGGAGATCGTGAATTCCAATTTCGGTGCGTCCCCTTGGTACGGATGTGCCAGAGCATAGTCCTTGCCTCGACGGAATCGTCGAGCTATGGCACTTTGCCGAATAAGGCTCTTTGTCTTCAGACCCGTAACAAGCGCCAGCCATTTCTTGAAGGCATGTGAGTGAATCAAATCGGCCAAGATGCGAGAGATCGGACATTTATCACGATGCAAGGCTTCATCGGTCTGGAGGTACGCATACCGGTGCTTGTGAGGTGGGCGGGCGACCTTCCAGGTAGAGGGGTGGTAGGCTCTGGCTGATGGCGCACGTACATCATCTTCGTCATTCTCAATGTTGGAGATGTATTCCTTGAGATTAGCAGCAAATGTCGGATTGAAGAAGTGGTCGAGTTGCAGTACAGACATATCAGCGAATGAGGATGAGAATTCTTCGATCATGTCTGGAGTCAAGTAATGCGGCGTCATGTAGTGCAACAGGAAGGTCAGGTCTTGCTCGGTCAGGATGTTGTCGTCCGTATCAAGATCGTCACCGGGATCAATTTCTCTCCTGGCTGCCTGACTGTCCATGACCATTCTCGGCTCGTCGAAATGGCGGAAAACAAGCTGCGGTACATCAAACTCGCTCGACGCACTCTTGAGCTGCGCCAGGCTGGATTTTTGAGCCTGCGTTTGTTCCATACCCTCTTCAAATCCGTCCTCGCCCTCCTGCGGGATGTGAAACCAGCCACTGATTGCCATGCGGATTCGTCCTCCGTCCGCTTCGAGATTTGGACCGTGGTAGACCTCTTCTACGTCATGGTAGCTCTCTCCAGGTCGAACAGCAAAGAAGCTCAGTTGACCGAACGAGGGGGGAATGTTCAGACTGTGATCGGCGCGTGGCACTTGGATGTCCTCGCCCTGCCTGTTCTTCTTGGTGTCCGTCGGATAGAGTCGCAGGCCACCACCCCATTCAGGCTGCCACGGATGCTCGGGATCTGTCAAGTAGAGAATGTAGCTGACTCTTCGACTACCAATCACATCGTCGTGGCATAACAGATAGCTGCCTGGAGTGTAGACATTTACAGCCATATCCGTCTTCATTCCAGACACTTTGCCGGCGCCCGTGACTGTCGCCACCCATTCTCGAAACTCGGCGCTATAGAGAGCATCTCTAAGACGGACTAGGCTCGGGAGGTGCTTCAGGGATTCAGCATCGAGGTGCGAAAGGTTCGCAAGGTCGCCGGATTGGTGGATGCGGTAGATGTCGGTCTCTTTCAAGGTGAAGTGGATGTGGGTGGTAATCTCCTGGCGGACCGATCGCAGAAGGGAGTCCTCGATCAGAGAACGTACCACAGCGTGGGGATAGGGTTTAGCTTGTTGGTATCCCTTGCGGAAGCTTTCTGTTGTCTCTTCATCGAAAAGGTCCGACCGAAATGCTGACTGAATGTTGCCATGGCTGTCGGAGACGATTCGTTTCTTCGCAGGAGGCTGCTCGCTCGGAGGTGCTTTGCGCTTCATCATTCGGGGCTAAGGTCCAGCTCACCGGAAAATGATGACTGCGAAGAAGAACTGTGGATCAGGATGCCGGTCCTTCATGCTCGCATTGAACTTTTCTGAAGTCTGCTGGTGCGGAGAAATTTACTCCAATGGTTAGCGCATTGGCGGTCGGTGACGTGAGTGAAGACTCGAGCTCTCCAGGGCCGCATGGCGAATCCTACCTACATGAAGAGTACCGGGTGGATGAAGAGTGCTGAACCTGTCGATTTCTTAAAGACAATACGACTTTGGGCTGATATTATAGTACTGGTATCTGCGAGATGACTGAAATATCCTGTACCTGCTAGAAGGGGTATTTCATACATTATTCGTCAAAGGCATCATCAATCATGTCCATCCCAAAACCGAAAGCGCACCCCTGGGTTCAACCTTCGCAGCATTCACTGGAACAGAATCATGGGAGTGTTGCTTATTCAGATCCATTGATGAGATCTGCCAGCCCAGACCACACGATGCCATTCCTCAGCTCTCAAACTATTTGCCGAGCTTGCCGAAAGATTTGTGAAATCTTTTCGATGTGTTCGGTGCTTGGTGTTCGGGCTTCGGACTCGGCGGTGGTAGTTGTGCCTGCTCTGCCTTCTCCCAAGGGGTAATCTCGTCTGCGAAAAGCATGCTTGCTCGCAGACCGAGTCGTTCCCGAGAACTGTCGGGCCGTTTCTCCAAATCTTGCTGTACTCGAGGTCGTCCACCGTCCACCGTCGCTGGGGCCGAAGCTCGATCCGCTGGGGATGAACCAGCCTTGTGATAGCCGCTTCTTTCTTCCACCAAAACCAGCTCTTGGGCTTCTCCGGCTAAAAAGGCATGGGAGTCGGTGATTCGTGTATGCGAAATCTTCTTCCTTACAACCGACAACCCGGCCTCGTCAGGACCCTCCGATAATACCGCATGAAGACTGAGCTCGTTGATGCCTGGCTTCAATCCGGGTGCCTGTTGTTGCGAAGTGGTGGCCAAATAACGATCCTGAGAACTTGCCGGCGAAGCTGCCTGCTGCGAAATGGATCGGACAATAGGGGCAGCATAAGATCTTGCAGCTTGTGCCCAGTCGATTGACTCCCAAGCGAGCGCCTCGTCCGCAGGGTTTCGTTGATGTTCGAGGGATTTATCCATAGCTGAAGGCCTCGGTGGCCCGCTGGTGTCACTCGCACATGATTTCGTTGACCTAGGTCGAATAGTCCGCGATCGGGTCGTTGCGAATGGCTTCGGAGTATCCAGTCCGATATCGTTTCGAGGGCCAGGGTGGTGCCCCATGCCAGCTGAGCTCTGCTGGTGCCTCAGCTGGAAAGGCTCTTCAGGAATGCTATCACCAGCTGGCTGGGATGGAGGGGAACGGGAAAAGACTGAGGCGTCAGTTCTCTGTTGTGATACCAGATCGCCAGACGAATTGAACGATTGGGCGTAGAATCGAGTGCGAGAAGATCCGCTTTGCGAGCCACTGGAGTTGGCAAAACCGCCGAAGGAGGAACCAGTAGTCGAGCTGGAGTTCCGACTATTCCCACGTCGTCTTTCAGAAGAGTCGCCGGCCTTGGAGTCTGCGCTGAAGAATGACTCTGCCTTGGCGTTCTGCTTCTCTTTCTCTTTCTCTTTCTTCTCCCTTTGCTTTACGCTCTCCGGTATGCCATCCCACTTCGAGTTGACCTTTGGCACAAAGTCTGGCATCTTCTCCAGTCTGACATTGGGAACTTTAGTGGCACTCGTTGACCCATGCTGGGCAATCATCTGAGCGGCGACTTGGTTCAGGGCGACGGACGTCGGCTCCCGGACCTGAAAGAGCCCGCCAAAGATCGACTGCTTCTTCTTCTGTGGTGCCGTCGCAGCAGCAGCAGCTTCTTTTGTTTGGCTCCCAGGTGCTTTCTGGCTCGCTTTGGCTAACTCTTTTGCCAGAGTCTCCTTCTGAGCAGCTTCCCTAAGCTGTCGAATGGTAAGCCGCGGTCTTTCCTGGCTGTGCTCTACACCGTGGTGTGCATTTCGTACGAGATCTACTCTCTCAGCCATGACGGACGAGGAGGGAGGCCTGGAGCTCGGACTCTTCATCGCATGCAAAGGCGACAGATCTCGGCGTGTCGAAGCATTAGATTGAACATGTTGCTCGTCATCTCGTCGCGCGCCAGACTCGCTCGTTGACATAACCTGACACAAGAGAAGTAGGCCACTCTGGACGACAATCGAAAAGACTATCGCACCAACAATCAGAGCGTGAGGAGTAGTGGAATCTTGTATGTTGTGCCCCGGATGACGAGGAGCAGCGGGGTGGTATTTCGAACAGTCCCTTGCAACTTGACAATCCTCGCCCAGGATCTGCGCGGGAGCACCAAACCAGGAATAGCAAGATTGCTGAACAACCGTGAGCGTCACGGGTAGTTGGAGGCAGCAGTGGCAAGTGGATGAGCGTCAGTTTGGTGAAGAAGTGTCATGTAACAGCGATCGACAAATTCGAGAAAGGTACTCGTACGACTAGCAGCACAAATTGATCGAGATACAAGTCGGAAGGATCATGCAGGTGCCAGGCATGGGACTTCGTCGTTGACTTCCAAGTTCATCTTAGATCGGCGATGACACGTTGAAAGCAGGGGAATTGTGGGTTATGGATATCCGCGAACTGTCAATCTGTCACACTGTCCGCCAAAGGAACGGAGGGGTGGCGCTGCTGAAATGAGCCAAACAAACAAGGGACCGTTCAGTCTTGAGGCTGAGTGAGGGCGAAAGCAAATGCAGCATGCAGGGTTGGCGCGCCTTACACGTTGACCTGCAACGGGGACGTGCGCCAATTGCCAATAAGGCGGGAAAGCAAGCCGGCGACAGACGAAGAAAAGAGCTCCTGGGGAGGAGGACCGCAAAGGTGACATACCAGGCCAGGGTCAATTGACTGGCATGCACTGTAGATGATTGATTGGCTACGAACGACGTAAAAGTCCGATCAACTTTTGAACCCCTCATGCTCGTCGCTCGAGATTTCTCTACCATGAGCACCCGAAGTGGAGCTCCGACTTCGCCTTCACAAAGTACACAGTACGGGTTACAAGGATACGTGCATGTGCTTGATCCGGTAGTCCAGATATGCGTCGCAAGCGAGTGCTGGTGGCGAAGTGGATGGACAGCAGCTTGAGCCCAGGCCTTGGTGTATTATCCCCAGTACTCCTAGCTAATCTAGCGTCGTCCTGTGGCACAAAAGTCACCATGTTAGGCCAAGTCTTCTCCGCTCCGTGCGAAGCGCAGTCGGGGGCTTCAAGTTGCTCAGAGCAACGGCCCAGCTTTGTACGACTGGAAGCGATCTGGAAAAAACACCGCGCGGAGCACACAGCCGGAAGCTAAGGGTTAAGCATGATGCAGCACGTTGCGGTCAAGGAACCGGGGTATTCGTACACAAGTGCCAAAGTACACGTGGAGAGCAGGGTGGTGAAGACGTCCGAGTTGCACTAGCATAATGATGGAATTATCCAGAAGGTTGGAGTGAAAGCCATGAGTGGACAATAGTGGATAGGCCCTGAACGATCAAACACCAAAGAAAGTCAGGGGCCCTGTCGCTCTGAAAAGAGTTCTGCGCGAGGACTGACAGTTGAAGGGCTCGGCACAGATGAAGGTGTTTCTAGTGTTCTACCTTTTTAAGGTCGCCGACGAAAGTTCCCGGCGCCCCTGTTTTCTTGCTCACCATGGGCATCCGCGTGCCAGTGGACCCCCCGGAGCCCCCGGAGCCTTCGGAGCCCTCGTCCCTTCGAGACATCTGTGCTGCCTGCCCGGGTGTGTTGCCACAGGTCGTAAGTTACTTGGTACAGCAGACACGCGATGCCTTTCTTACCCAGGGCGCGGTTCGAGGAGCAAGTGAATTTCCTGCCACAACCATCTCCCTTTCAGTATCTTGAACCTCATCCTCTTGTAAAGCTTGCATGGTGTATGTACTGCCTCCATCCGAGAAAACTCAAAGCTCCGCTTGCCATCTACCTTCCCCTCTTACTAAACACCGAACGGGCGATCTAATCTACCTCTCCACCTGTGCCAATCCCTGATCTCGATGATCTCAAGTACGATCCAGCCCCAGATACAATCTTACGACTAACCTCGGAACCGATACCCTTTGTCTATTTCCCCCAACCCATTAAAGTCATCAGACCGGAAATCCCACGAAAACCTTAGTTTTTCATGCCAGGCGACCCGTCGGATGCACGGCCCACTGTTGTACGGCTCAAGTTAATCATGCCCGACGACAGACAGGAGATCCCTGACGAGGCCCGGGCTGGTATCCCTATTGAGACCACAACTCGCCCAAACGCTGACACGGTACACGATTCTGGTGGCAGTCCTCAACGTCCATCCTACTCGCCCGTGACTCCAACGCTTTCACAGGCCAGTTTAGCTTCTCAAGATGGTAACGGTGCAGACCTACCACCTCCGCAATGGATGGACGAACCACCTGAACCACTCCCTATAAGCTTGGACGATAACCCAGACGCCATTGCCCTAAGAGCAACGCTGTCGATCCTACAAATCCAGCGACAGCAGGCTTTACAGGACATGAGGGAACTGGATAAGATAAAAAAGGCTGCTCTAGAAGACCCACAGCAGTTCGTCAAGGACCTCCAAGCAGGGAAGTTAAATCGTCAACCTCAAGCTGGCATCGACGTCGATAGGCTGGACTCCGCAGAGACTACAGAAGCAAATACATCCAAGTTCGGTCAGTTCCCAGGAGTGCAGAATGTCGTCCGTACTCCGCCGGTGGAATGGGCTAAATATCACATTATTGGCGAGCCTCTAGAACGCATTCACCGGATGCAGCAGCAATATCCGGCCTCTGGCGACAAGAACCACGACAGTTCAGACCGACCTCAGCCTCACACAATAGCTGCGCCATATCGTCCATTTGTGGACAGGCTAGAGACAAGTCAGCAGAGTCAAAGATCGGCGGAGCGTTGAGCATCGTCCATTTCGATTCGAAGACCCTCAATCTATCCGTTTCATGGCCTTTGCCGAGATAATGGCAGCGAGATAGCTCGCGGCGGTTGGGGCTACTCTGCGTATCGGTATGCGACTTGACCATTGGCATATGATACACAGTACAGGACATGGTTAAAGGACAGCACATTGGTCACAGTGCACGAACCAGGTACTCCAGATTCCACAGCGAAGGACAGGACACCAGCAACTCATGGATTCTCATTCATGGATCCACAAGCTCCTCCTTGACCGTCACTATCTTCCGCTCCTGGACCTCGAGATTCACAGCCTGAACAGGTGCATCTGCACATATCTCGAGCTTCTCTTTCTTCACTCTCCTCTCACTAGCCTTCCAACCCCGTATCTCGGCCTTGCACAAGCCCGTGCCCGCCAAATCACACTCTCCACACCTCCGTCCGACCGGCAAACAGACCGTCTGTCCCAGCCCGACCAGCATCTTGTTGATCTCATGCCATTTATCCCGGGGCAACCACCCCTCAAGCCACATCCTCGTCTCCTCTGGCGTCTTGGTCTTGTGCCAACCCCAGAGATTGGTGATTCGGTGGACGTGGACGTCCACGCCGATGCCTTCGTCCCTCCCCCACGCGGCCGACATGCACAGATACGCCATCTTGGGTCCCACGCCAGGGAGGCGCACTAGACCCTCCACGCTGTCCGGTATGTCGGAGTGGTACTCGTCCTTCAAGATCCTGGCCACCTGCTTGATGTACTTTGTCTTGTTGTTGTGGAAGCCGACCTTGCCAATGAGGCTGTCGAGGTGTGTCGCATCGCAGGAGATGACGTTGTCGATGGTTAACGTGGATTGCGGGAGCTGGAGCTTGCCGTCACCATCGTTGTCTCGAGCCCCCAGTTCGGTGTGGAGGCGCTGCATCGCCGCCGCGGTGACAGTGTCTTTTGTCTGCGAGGAGAGCATCAGCGCGGTGAGGGTGTGGTATCTCTGGTCCCGCGGCGGTGCACCCCGCCAGTAGAGGTCTTCGCATCCCATGGTGTCGACCGGAGCGGTGGGGTTGCGCTGCCGCATGGCTTTGATGATGCTGTAGATTTCCTCCCAGTTGGAGGGGGCTTGGATGCGTGTTTTCCCTGTTGCTGCGCCAGATGGAGAGGTCATTCTTCGTGCTGGGATCTTAGGTTTCGCTGCTCTCGCTCGCCCCCGACCACTTGGTAACGCTATGAATGGGACAGCTTCGTCTCCAAGTTCATTGCGATCTGAATCTGCGTCCTCCTCCTTAGTCTTGCTGGGCGACGCCTCCGCGGTCTCGTGCTTCGTCACTGTCTCCGTTGCAAAAGTATCTCTCAAGGGCGTCTCGGCGCCGAATTTCCGCTTTCTGCTTGAACGCCGCGAGGCAGGAACTGCGTCCTCGATATCTGGAATCAGGGGGCTCCTGGGAGGCTCTTCGCTAATCGGTGTCCCAACTTCCTGTGCTTCCCGTTCTTCTTCCGCCTCTTCCTCTTCCTCCTCCTTCACCTCAACTCGTCCATCATACCCCAGCGCGAAGGATGCCAGCCGCTTCGAACGTCGTGTCGATCGCCCCGTGCGCGCATTAGGCGATAGGGCAGAAAAGATCCGTGTCGTGTCCCGAGAGATGCGAGACGTGCGCATTTTGGAAAGTGGATGGAAATTCGGAAGCGCCTAACGTAGGATGTAAGGGCCCTTCAACTGATGGGGCGTGCTTGTAAGGACCGGCAGAAGGGGCTCGCTCAGCGAGATCGTACTTTACCTGGGGCGATGATCGCCACGGCAGTACGGAGTACAGAAAGTTGCTGCAGGGATCTGTCCAGGCACTTTTGGCGGGTCTCTTTGGCTCCCCGCGATTCAAGCGCGTGAGCGCGTTCGAGGCTCTCGTGACTTGTAGATCAGGCACAACCTCGGCTGGAGTCTAAAGCTCAAGGCTCGTGGCTCGAGACTCAGGGTCTCCAGCTAATTGATTGATTGAATGTGTTGGCCACGCCCGGAGGCTGGCGAGGCTGCCCTGCCAACAACCCTCACCACCAATGCTTCACTAAGCCCACACTCCGTACTGTACTTTGCAAGTTATTCACGACTTTGTGTCCGTGCGTGCAGTATTGCGTACACGCTGTAGCTCACAAAGCTCTCCCCATCTCTCCACAGCTCTCGTCTCGTCCACGACCCTCACTTCCTGCCGACACTCCGCGCGTCAACCATGACATCCACCCCGCGCTCCAGCAAGTCGTCGTCGACCAAAAGCGCGCTCCGACGCCTCACGCAGGAGCTCGCCGACCTGCAAACCAACCCCAACGACGCCGTGCTGCACCTGGGGCCTTCCAACGACGAGGACCTTTTCCAATGGGAAGCCGTGCTCAAGGGCCCCCGCGACCCGACCTCGCCCTACTTCGGTGGCCTGTGGCTGCTCTCCATCGCCGTGCCGCCCACCTACCCAATGGTGCCGCCCAAGGTGCAGTTCATCACCCCGATCTGTCATCCAAACGTGCACTTCTCGACCGGCGAGATCTGTCTGACGTTGCTGAGCGGCGAGCACTGGGCCCCGATGTACACGCTGTCGACCACCATGGGGGCCATCCAGCAGCTGCTGAGCTCGCCGGGGTTGGACAGTCCATTGAACGTGGATGTCGCGAATTTGTACCGCGAGAATGATACGGTGGGCGCCGAGGGCCTGGTGAGGTTCTGGACTGGCGCGAAGAGGTGGGCGGGCGAGGGCAAGGGCGGCTGGCTCAGTGAGAGGAGGAAGGGCACGGGTGGGAAGCTGGGCGAGTAGGCCATCCCCAGGCACTGCTTCTGTGCCATGGCGTGAGGTCTAGCTCCTCCATGTATGCACACCTGGTAGACGCGCGCAGTGCCGGACATGTACGAGAAGGGATTGTGTCAGTTCGTGCGTGTATGGGAACAGGCGTTTTGCAGCCACGCGTTACTCTTATGAGCCTGTATGTATGTAACTATCTCCGTGCTTGCCCATGAGGTACATACCCTGTATCTACGAAGACCAGTCGGCTTTCCAGCATTGCTATACGAACCCATGCCAGCCGTGGAAGCCACCACCACCGCCACCGCCACCGCCTTGAGTGCGGGTCTCATGCTGATCAAATGTCTGGCCGACTCTGTGACCTATGCTTTCTCCATCCGGTATTTAGTTCTATGAGCCTGAGGAGGCTGAGCAGGCGCTATGGCCGGTCACACAGCACATCCTACTCGGAGTCTAGCGGAGGCTCTCGTGTCCGAATCTTTCCAGCTGCGATTGGGACATTCCCCTTCGCGTCGCACAACAACCCATGACCTTGAAGCCGTCGGCCTCAGAGCGGGAGATGTGCAGCAATATAGGCTTGGCTCAAGAGGGCTGGAGTGGTGGTGGCTTCCACGGCTGGCACGGAAGCGCATAACAATGCGGGAAAGCCGACGTGGTCTATGGAGATGTAAATGTCCTGATAAATAGTTCGCTCATCGCTCATGCTGTCGATCCTCATCGTTCTCAAGTTGTATGGCCGGTAAGCCGTGCTGTAGGCATGGAGCCATTCCTGTCGAAGCTCTGTCGAAATCGTATGGGAGGACCCTCCGGTAGAGGAGGGCCATTCAGATATCTTCTTGCTAAAATGATGGCTAGCACTGGCACGATATAGTACGATACTGGTGTTAGTGTCACGATCGATACACACCGACGTGCCGGCTACCACCAGACCGTCTCGTACCTGAACAGCCAGAAGCGAGACTGAAGCTGCGTGTTCGGCTACAGATATCTCACTCCTTTGACCTCCTGGAGCCACGAACCCCGGTTGAACACGCCTGACCTCCACAGCCAAAGCCGCCATGGATTGAGGGTAAGCTCTTACCTATAAGGGTTACCCATGGCAGCATGTCTTGTCCCCGGGTGCTGGGAATGGAGCGCGGTCGACCTGGCTTCACTCCATTCCAGAGTGTCGCCAGAGGGAACCTTGCGCACCACTGGTTCCCTTTCCGCCAGTAGGAACAGATACCTTGCTATAAAAGCACAACTATGCTCTCAAGAAGAGTCTGTAGCTAGTCCAGCCGCAATCGATTGTTGGTTACCTGTACTGTAGGCCAAAGCCCCCAACGGTGTTTCAACTAGTACTGAAGCGACTTGGCCTATAGTTGCGATCATTGCTGGATGGAACGAGACAATTGCAGGAATTCAACAATATCCGTAACGATGGCTCCCCGAGAGAAGAGCTGGAATCAGCTGGAGTAGGTGTGAGCAGTGTCTAAAGTGTAGACGAGATGAAGGTCGGAAAAGGACCTACGAATGCTTATGTAAGGCGCTTTGCTGCACACGGGCGATCGGCTAACCGTGAATGGCTAGAACGGCCCGCCCTAGGGCTAGGAGAATCGGGGCAATTTTTTCCGGATCAAATAATTTTGAGATTTATTTGAAAAGGCAGTGAATCTGCCTTTGCCTTGCGGATTCACTTGATTTGAGAGGGTGGAGTCTGGAGAACGGTTCTCGACAAGCGCAACCACAATGGTGTGGGTATCTTTCGAGGCAAGTATGGCCGACCTGGAACGAATGCAGGGGCCAGCTGAAGTTGTTCTCGACGAGGCAGCCAAGATACTCGGAATCGACCTGGAGCAGACCATTCAACGTAGCTTTGTTGGACCGTTCTCCAAGACGACGTTCGGCTCACAAGGTTTCAAAGAACAGTGGGTCTTGCGCTGGCTCTTGAGGAAGCTGAAGTTGGGTGTGCCAGATTCGAAATCCAATGGTGCTGCTGAAGAAGCTCAGAGAAGGTGTGGCATATCTACGCCGATATTGAATTGTACGATCTCTAACAGCTTCTCCAGTTTCGCAGCCAACGCCAAGTTCTGGTCATTACTTCTCAGCCTGACGTGCTCAATTCCTAGTGATGTATGCTCCGAAATCCTCTCGGAGCGACACTTCTACGCAGCGCTCGCCGACATGATCCGAGAAGTTCTTGTCCACCAGGGACGTGGATTGACGACGTTTGATGCTTCTACCACAGACTATGATCATGAAGGTCCACCGACCAAGAAAAGAAGACTCTCTCCAGCATCCGACCATCAGCAAAAGGGCGCAGTTGAGCTCGACAGGACCATTTGGATTGCTTCACATGCCGCGTGTCGTTGCGTCGATCTCTTCAGTTCCTCGTCCTCAGACGTCGCTGCGTCATCTCGTCAAGCTCCTTTATGGACCGGTAGCCTGCACACCCAATCTACCTTGCTTGGGGTTTTGCTCGAGTCGATCGTTTCTATTGTACGACACGGCTCTAGAATCCCAGACAAAACTCTAGTTGCGGCTATGCTTAATGCTACGCTTTCCTTCTGGGAAAGCAATGTATCGGTTAGCAATTTGAAGGACGATGAGCGGCAACAAGCCTTCGCCTCCCATTGCCTAATACCCTGTTTATCTCTCCTTGACCATCTAATGGATGCCCGCTTCAACCAGACGCCCTTGATGCCGTCAAGGACTACACTGGAGCGCCTGATCGCAGTAAATGTTGTCTTCCCTCTGCGCACAACATTCAGCGAGCAATTCACAAAGAAATGGAGAGCCACGGCCGACATTCTTCTCTATGAACAGATGGATACATTACTTCGGGCTTATAACCGTCAGGCCCGACCCTCTCAGGATGGGTCTGATGTCTCGCAGGTGGTATCTGGATCATCCGTGCAGAGGTCCTCGTGGATTATCTTTGATGTGGCTGCGCGATCGATCTCATTTACGGACCTTAGGAGGCGTCAGCAAGAACAACATTATCTCGACTCTTTGTTAATATGGCTGGTTCATGTCACCTGGCCACATATCCCTCGTGTCACTTCAACAGGAATCCTTCGCCAGCAGTTCGCCGAGGACCAAAGCGCCTGGGTGTCTCCGTTGGAGCTTCTTCTCGATGTCGCTCGCTCACGAAGGCTGCACATCTCAATACCCATCGTCAGCTACATCCTTCAAGCCGTGCTGGATACTGACTCTCAATCCGCGCCTTGGTCGCTTTTGGTCAAAGTCATCCAACTGGACTCGAATATTTTAGTTCCGGTTTCTACTGCGCTTGCCTCGAGGACCTTTCTCAGTCAAGTCGTGAGTAGAATTGAATCCAGCACTGTCACCAGGAGCGAGTACGACTTACTGCGAGATCGGCTTATTCTACCTTTGATGCGCGACTGTGCTCGGTCGAGGGCCTATGGTGTATTTGTCGAGGCGTGGCAACAATGCCTGGCAGATTCTATACGGACTCGCTACACGTCGAAGTACAGTCAAGACGAAATCCCGGCTATGCTAGTGTGGGAGGATGATGATGTATTCGATGAGTTCAAGACGCTCAGCGTGCTTCATGCACCACCAGGTCTGGCCTCGCGAATGCTGGAAGACGTGGTCGAATCCGTCAAGGGGCTAGGAGACAAAATCGGATCTACGACTGAAGAGTTCGCAAAACTGGCTACCTTCTCAGCCTTGCTGGAGAGCACATATTCCAGCGGTGAACAGCTAGGACTCTCTATGGATCAGCTGGCTTCTCTCTTGTTCGGGGCCGTGGATGTTCTGCGTCGGAAGTCTGACTTTCAAGGTCAACGCTGGAGGTTAAGAAAGCTTATACGACTGCTCGTCGAGTCCGCGGGCTTTGAAGCGCTCCCTCCCTGGGTTGATTCTCTCTTGGAACCTAATTGCAATTTTGTTTCCTTGAACAGCGCATTCTCCTTCGATCCAGACCACACTCGAACGCAGTCGGGGAAATTCCTCGAGTGCCTTGAGTGCTTCACTCTTGTTGTTGAGCTGGCTGCCAAATCACGACGTTTCGTGTCCAAGATGGAGGTGGAGATGCATCACCTGCAAGAGAAAGCCGCTCAGATGACAAACAGACCGCATTTGTGGAATGGACGCGACGTGGAGTGCTGCGACGTTGAGGGACTTGTGATAGCATGCATTGGCAGGCTGTTGCAGAGACGTTCGGTTTTCTCAATGTACCCGGATGTATTCCGTCAGTTCATCGGCGACTGTGTTGAAGAAGTAACAAAATCTCCGCCATCGAAGCTTGCTGAGACACCTTCACCGAATCTGCTTGATCTCTGGATGGCCGTGCTGCAAGACGACGCGGTCGTTTGTGCTCCACTCCTTCGAAAAACCCTTTTGGAAGGTATCACTGCTGCGCTCCCGTCAGGCGAAACTGATTTGATGGTATGTAGAAGTGTTCTCGAAAGTCTCGGTATTGAGACGATGGGCAGAGTTTCGGTGGACAAGCTCGCCAACGGAATGCGCGACCGATTGTTCCAGAGTATTGACAGCCCAACGCGGGATTCGATTGCCAAAGACATGAGTTATCTGATTTACCTGGACACTCTGTTTCCCGGAATTTTCATCAACACAAAGCACTTGGACGAATGGTGGAATTTGTCAGCTACACAATTCGAGTTCAAACACGCAGACCCCTCTCCACTTGCTGCGATAAAAAGAGCTCATCTGTCGAATACTTATCTGCTGGCGGTCGAGATGCTGAAGCAAGTGCTTCAGGCGATATGGACACGAGCCATTGCTCTACACAACACAACATCTTCCACCGACCACGTTTCCTGGATGGTGAAGAGATTCGAAGAATCCGAGAAGCAGTCGCCCTTGCCAGAGACTCTACCGTTCTCCTGCATTCAGATGCTCTTGCTCTGCGCTTTTCGTTCCACTGTCAGTGACAAGGCTATTGTCCAAGATCAACGGCTTCAAGAGATGAAGAAATTCTACCACAAAAGGACTATACACCATCTTGAACTGATGTCGCAGGAACCGTTGACTCAGAATACTATTTTCCTGCTGAAGCTCGCTCTGGACGGTTTTGTTAGTCGCCTCGCTTTCGAGACGGAAGAGACAATCCAGCAAGCGACCGGCATCCTCATAGACAAGCTGAGGGGCTTCGACCATTCCCACGCCGAGTGTCCTTTTGCGAAGCTCAATGGTCAAGTAGGTCTGTCGATCCGACGCAAATGTCTCAGCTTGGGAATGCAGTCCGAAGCTGGGCATGTCCAGGAGGAAGTAAGCGAATGGCTACAGGAGCTGCTCTCCTGCGACGATCACTCGGGAGTCTGGACGCATTCCACAATCAGTTCCCTTGCAGCCAGAGCCGACCTCTTTACTCGCCAAAGAGGAGCAGGAGAGTGGTCGATGCTGCTTCAAGTCCTCCGTCAAAAGAGCCAGGACGCTTCCTGTCAACCCACATGCGCTGTCGTAGTGGCTTCAGTGCTGACACATGTCAAGCAACAACACATTGCACAATATCCATGGCTGGCCCAGGAACTTGCAGAAGTTGCATCGCTGCCCAGTCATGCAGAGCAGCTACAGGAAGTAGGGCTAGCACTTGCCTTGGAAAATTGCAAACAAGTGCTTGAGCTTCACCCTGTCGTTATCAACCAATCGACCCTTGACCGATTACTGTCGTCTCTCCGCATCGTCGCCTCTTCCACAACCGGAACTGCACATGCAAAGGATGTGACCAAGCTAGAGTCCATGCCCTCTGCGGGACACCTATACGACCGGCTATGTGTCGTGGTCGGAGCTATACTTGGAAGACACCGCCGCCGCCTTTCCGACCGTTACCATTTGTTGCTTCCTGTATTACAAGCTCTTTTACGGTGCCTTTTCTGGCCCGGAAAGAAATCCGTTAAGAGTCATCGAGGCACGGCGGTAAAGACTCTGGTCACATTCGGCAAAACTCTGCCGGGATGGGTGCGGGACTCTAGCGGACCTCTGTCACTTTCCTCAGCAGATCAGATATCGAGATTGTTGTCGTCGGTATGCAATCCAACGGTATCAGCAGCACGGTCATCCAACAAGAGGCGCAACGAGCTCAATGATGAGGTGAAGAAAGCACGGAAGTTGGCAGGCGAGCACATGCAGTATCTTGTCTCAGAATATTGCAGATGCTTCCTAGACGGCCAGATAGTGCCATCGACGAAGGACCAATTGATGGCAGGCATGTACAGAGTCTTGGATGCGATTGATAGAGACATGTTAAGGGCGATGAACGCCGGCATGGATCCGAGCACCAGGGCAGTCTTTAAGAACCTGTATGATGACTACCACAGATATGGGAAATGGGACAAGAGCTAGACAAGGGGCCCCGAACCCAGAGAACCTGGAATGTCGTCTTCTCCCGCTGAAGCTTCGCTTATCTAGCATGCACAATGTACCTAACAAGTGCTGCTCTCGCTAAGCATGCTTTCCCCCCGCCGAGGTCAGGGCGACGAAGTCGGCGAAGGCAAAGCCAGCCCTGAATGGTCATTAGGTTTGCGTTTTGAGTTCGACCAGCTTAGCGACGGGATGCGGGTTCCAGAGCCCAAGCCAAACAGAGTTGGGTGCCTTCAGAGACCTTGCGTGCCTGCTAACTCGCCGCTATTCTTACCAACTGCAGCCCGCTGTCCTGCTTTTTCGTTGGAGGTGTCAATCGGAGTTCGTGAAGCTGCTTAGGAAAGACCCCATCCTGCGGCGGCTCCTGCGGCCTCTGGCTTTACACGGCCGAGATCTCGCAAGACGTCTCAAGGACGGCGTCACCGGCTGAGTACACCCATGATCTACGCGACACGTCAGGCCATGCGTAGACTCTTTCTCTGAAGGACCACAGAATTCGTCCTCTACCTGTTCGGGCACTCTGCAGGCTTTTCTCCTGCAAAGACCAATTACGCGACCCGGGAATTAATATCCTCGGGCTTTGTACATACCTTCATAGTGGCAAGGCGCAGACACGACGCAATGGCCTTCCTGATAGCTGCGTCTGCTAAGCCAGAAAGCCTCTTTAGCCGGGTCCGAAGCTGCGTCGAGGAGGCATATTCCGCTAGCATTGCTGCATTGATTCGACTTTTCCCTTAAGCGAGCTGTACCGGAGTTGATGCCCATCCGAGGACGATAACGGCTTCCACGAACCCCGGCGCGCAGCCATGCCTTCAAGGTCGATTCACTGCCCGTTGGAGGAGCAATATCCCTCACGTTGCAGATTGGCAGCCTCACCTCAGAAAGTTAGGAGCTCTAGTGGTGTCATGCGACAGGGCGCGTGAAATGCAGCTCTGCTTTCTCAGCCGGACTGTCATCCTTTGCGTAAAGTTCGGGCATCGATATCGCGGGATTGCTTGAAGGTGCCGCTGCCTTCCCATGTGACCCGGTTGGAAGCCAAAGGGCGATGTGGCGGGGTATTCCACGGCCGCCAGGTGCTTCAGCTGACACGCAATTCGAGGAGAAAGTTGCTCAGAAACCCATCCAGGATGCACGGGAAGCAAGTATGATACTAATGGTTGTGGGCGAGGCGGCACAGTACGAGAGATCCAGCCACATCGAGTGTGCGTGATCATAATGATTATGCGGGATTGCCTTACGGCGCAGGCAAAAGATTCCGAGCATCCCAGCTGGTCTCGAGGCAGAGGGGAGGCAGAGAGAGGCAGTGCAATAGACTTTGCTTGGGCACAGGTAAGGAGGCTGAGCGTTGCACATGAGGTGGGCGGGCAAGGATTTATAACTCGTCCAAGCCTGGAGCAACCCTACAGGCAGACCAAGCGGTGCTCACACCCGGTTACACTGCATCACGTGGCGACGGATGCGCTGGTCGTGGCTGCAGGATGCACTGAAGATGCCCTGGCATCTGTTTCTGTTTGTCTGCAAGGGTGCAAGGGGGACCGGTGAGTCGTACTGATATATAGTACACAGTTGGGGCAGCAGAGGAACCAGGACCGGGGTGCTCGGACTTGCAGAGGCCGCCTCGCAAGGCCCCCCTTTTAGCCCAGGCATGAGGCTCAAAAACTGGGGCGCCTTCTGTTTGCGCTCCTCCTGTTGGTCCATCTTCTCACCGTCGGCTTCCTTGGTTTCTCTCCAGCTCTCTGGTCCTTTTCTTCGGTATCACCCGATATGAAAGTTACTCTACATGTCCGTTGCAGTCTAGCTTATCCCTTCATGGCTTCGCTCGCATTCGAGGATGACTTGAGGCTCTGCGGCAGGGAGCGAGTGAGCTCCCTTCTCCTGTGTTCCCTCAATGGCCAGCCTGACTTTTTCACTCCAAGATGGTGGAAACGAGATCTATATGGACCACCCTCCCCCAGCCTTGTTGCCTTTCGCTCATGGTGTACTGTGCTTGCTTTCGCAATGGCCGTGTTCTGAACACCGAAACTGGGCTTCCACCATGCTATGTGTCATACCGGCCCGTCACTGTTTGGTCTGCTCATCGACCGCAAGCCCCATCTTGTTTCGTTGTTGGGCATGTTCACTGGGCTTGAGTCACTTCCGTATGATGTCGTGTATCAGATTGCGAAACGACTAGATATCCACTCCTACGAGAGTCTTGCCAGGACCTGCAAGCCGCTCTATCGCCATCTTCAGAATGAACATTCGGCCAGGAACGCCTTACAGGTCTGATTTGCCCTCTTGATCGAGATCCCCCACTGACACAGAACGCCAGGCCACCTTCCCACGACATCTTTGGGTGCAGCTCGCGCAGTCACAGTCGCATACCAGTCAGAGGCAGACGCTGGGTCGCATCCATCAGTGCCAGACTGCTTTACGACAAGCCTCGCCCTATTCGACCTCGATTATAGCATACGCCTCGACTTTCGCCTACGGCGCAGGGATGCTGTGCTATACAGTAGGTGGGTACCTTCGTATCCTGAACTTCAATGCCCAGAGGACCACGGAGAAGGTGTTCGAGGGCCGTGTGCTTGTCAATCACATCGCCGTCACCCAACTGCAAACGGGACTTCTAGATCTCGACTCTCTCCACTCGATGCAAGTGCTAGGCTACGCCCATGACATAACGGTTCTGCACTGTGACTTTGGCGCGTTCGGCCAATACGTCTTCGCCATCGACGTCTCTGACGCCACGCCGTCAAGCGGCTCTTCGACCCAGGGTCTGCATCCTCGTGTCCGTTTGTGTTCCCGCTTCCGGTCAAACAGCAAGCTCTTCGTGAGACATACGGATAAGTACTTGGTTATGGGTTCGCATTCTGCAACGGGCAGCCATGGCCACCACGAATGGTTGTTGCAGGCCTTCCATCTCGACACGGCCGAGCCTGTCCACGCAGAACCATTGCAGCTGCAGGGGTTTTACGGCTCCGAGATAGGATCCACGGCATGTTTCACCCTCCACCAAGACGAATTCTACGCCGTGACAAACCAAACGAGTCTGGAGAGCGAGGAGGTGGACTGGACAAGCTACTACCACGTGGTCAGATTCCGGGTGGACGACCCGCAGCCCGAGCTGGTCATCAAGGTCGTTTGGCGCCGACAGCACCTCGAGGGGCCGATCAACGACGCTTGGACGGACCTCGGATTCCAGATCGATCAGCGCACCGGCGAGTTGTTGCTCGTCGAATGCAGAAAGGAGTGGGCCAACGGGGGCAGCAGGTCGATCCGAACCTACTACACGCAATCCCTGGACCGGGTCCGGCTCAAGGACCTCAAAGAAGGCATGCGCCATCCCCCGACAAACGACCGCCTGATCAGCACGCTGGACGAGACCAGTAATAGCAGGTACGAGGAGCCCGGCGTGCGGATCGACCGGTACGTGCACACGGAGTTTCCGGCCACCAACGAGGAGACCGTCAAGGAGTATATTCGGGCCAAGACGAAATGGAACGGGTACAGCTTCAACACGCAGTGTTTTGTCGACCTCGTCACGGACGAGTTCATCCCGGAGGGAGAGTGGCGACCGCGGCAGCGCATCCGTCTCCGTGTAGTCAGCAGACAGGAGCTCAGTCCGCTTGTCAGGGATCAGAGGTCCTTGCATCCAGCGGCTGTGATGGTTCGGCCGCGGATCAAGGACCGGGACGAAATGGAGCTAGAGGACAGTGAGCGAATGTTCTCGCCCAGCAGTGTCTATCTGTGGCCACCGGATGATGCACCTCAAGAGCTATACGACGTTCTTTGCCCCGACGGGAGGGCTGGCGACGTCAGCGCGATTCTCGGTGACGAAGGCATCATCTACATGGCCGGTCCGCCTCGGGAGCCTGGCTCCCCCGAACGAGCTCTCGTCTTCATCTCTTTCGATCCCACCTTCGGATTTACAGGCATGAGGCGACTGGACGGCACGTTCGCCATGCCACAGCGCGAGAGGAAGCGGAAGACCGGCGGCGGCCTCGAGCATGCACCACCGACTGTCGAGGATGATGTCTCACTCGTGGCAAAAGAGGAATCTCGGCATCTCGCGGGTCCAAGTCTAGCCGAACGACCCAAGAGGTTGAAGCTCGAGGGGGAAGCAGCAGTTGAAGCATACAATCTCGATCTCAGTCCGGATCCCAGCACTCATGCCGTCCACGCCCACTTCCACGCGACTCCGAATCTCTCCACGGCCGCAGAGGACAAACCGGAGCCTGACGTGGCGGTTCCACCTCAAGGAGACGCCACAGCCCAAGCCCTGGGCCTCGATCCGCCATCGTCTTGGCCCGCGTTCGGCAACAAAACCCAAGGATCCGATCACTTCTCCAGGCCAATCGACCCGACGACCGCATCCGGCGATCAACAGGACGAAGGGAAGGGGAAAGGAAAAGCCAGAGCCAGAACACCTTCTCGTACTCCTGCTCCTACGACAAGTACACACAACCGCACACGGACACGGACAACATGGCGCGAAAATGCTGCGTACCTAGCGATTAATCAGGGCTTTTGGCTACGATGAGCGATGTAGGTGTATGTCTCGAGAAGGAAGGTGCTAGAAGAAGGCAAAGGCGAACACAACGGCGGAGTACGAAAGAGGCAAAGAGGGAGAGAGATAGAAACAACAAACCAATCTGGCTGGCTTCCATCGTTCCATCATTCCTTGCTTTGGCCTGACTGGGACTCTTGCTGTGCCATTGGCCTGATGGCTGGTGATTCGTGATTCGCGACTCGTGAATTCTGACGCGTTTGTACTTGTTGATGAGTCTCGTCTCCGGCCTTTCCTTATCCTCGTACGTCGACTATCCCTTATTCTGCTGTATGCTCATTAGGGGGAAGTATCTCTTTTCGGCACATACTGAGTAACGACGGAGTATAACTACAGATATGGATACAGATATAGCCACGGATAGAAAACCCATGCAGATCTCTCGGATACGTAGCAGTAGTAGTTAAGGCTTCTCGACGATGGATATCTCATATTGTGATCGATAAAAAATCTCGACTAACGGTCGATATCTCGACTCGTAGCTGGTGTTTGGATAAATGGTCGATATCCCCAGTAGGCGGGCGGTATCCCGTATCACGACGGTAGTGCAGGTTGGACATGAGGACCGCTACGGATACACGGTACAGAATACGCGGTGCTGTTCGGACAATGGCAAGGCCAATGAGAAGACTCCATCGCGGAAATCGTCTCGTGTTCGGACTGAAATTGATCACCTACCGCATCTATATGCCAAACGTGAGAGACTGTTTGTTCGTGAGCGGTGCAGACAACTCACAATGCCAACATGGCTTTGGCACAGGGACTGGTTGGGCTGGGTTGACCTGGGCTGGGTGGCGATGGCGATTGTGATTGCGAACAAAGCAAGACAGAGGCCGTGCGAAGTTGGGGAGTGGTCGCAAAGCAAGACAAGGCTCGAGGTGAAGAGGTGGTTGGATTGTATACACATCCTAACCATCTTATATAGGTACGTAATGTACTTCCCGACCATTCATTCTATCAAACAGTCCCGCCAATGTTACCAGCAGTCCGATACCATGCATGACCGTGGGTTTCAGCCGCGCTCACGGGTCTACCCCCGCGGATCGGACAGATCAGCTCTGCTCAGGAATCATATCACCACCCAACAATTCGGGTACTCAGAGCGTCGTACCGGGCGTGGGCTCGTTCGATAGTGTGGCGGTTCTCAGTGCAGAAGTATACACGCATAGAGGTATGCGCATGAACGACGTCTTGTCATATGTCAATAATTATTTTCAAATGCATGTCCAAGGCGCGTGTTCAGGCTTCTAATTCATGCGCACGTAGTTTCCTATTTGCTTCGATCAGCCCTTTGTGCAAAGACGAAAACCCATTGAAGAATACAGGAACAGAGACATTGCAAGCTCAACTTACCGGGAAATTGTCCTTGTCGCCCGTTGACCCTCCCCGTCCACCATTCGTTTTCGTTTGACGTCCTGTGTACGATCTCAATAACTTCCCCCGTAAGGAAACTGAGATCTCCCTCCGCCTGGGCTTCGTAGTCGTACAATGCCGTACAAGTCTCAGCAGCCGGAACGCCGCTCAGACGAGAGGGTTTCGGCTTCGGTGGTGGAGGCTTTCCCTTAGCCGCAATCGCCGCGCCCAGAGCCGGGCTTCCGATCGCAGGACTGCCGATAGCAGGGCTGTGGGGCGCACTTGCTGAGCCGCTGGGCGAGTATGGCGGAGGTGGATTGGCAACGCCGTCCTCAGGGTTAGCTGTCCTCCGACTGCCATATGGTGATTTAAGGCTGCTATTCGCCTCTGCTTCTTTGCCCTTAGAGCCGAAGCTGGCGTATTTTGAGACGCCACGGGGTTTCGCTCCTCCCGCAGTCTTGAAATGGACTATCGAGAGAGCCTCTGCTCGTTCCTGGACGTCGCCTCGCTTCATTTCGAAGGCCTCTTCAATATCCAGATTCAAGTTGAAGTAGCCGATATTGATGGCTTGCATCTTTTCGTGGAGGGTGTAGAAGACGTTGAGTTGCATGTAGTAGAACGACTGGAAGAGGGGCCGAATGAACTCGGCTTCTAGGGCGAAGAGTTTAGGTAGTTCGTCTTTCAGCAGGTTATTGAAGTATTCGTAGTCCTGTGTGGCTTGTTCCACGTCATTTTCTGCTTTGAAAAGAGCCTTTTCGTCCTTCAGCGTCTTTTCCTTTTTATCTTGCAGCTTTTTCAGGGTCGTCCGGTGACGGTCATAATCCAGCTGTTTGTGATCTCGCTTGACGTTGATTTTGCGGATGATTTTGATGACCTCGAGTAATTGGTCGGCAGGGGCTATTACCCGCTGTTCGATCATTTCCAGCTCAGGTTGTAGTGTTGCCTGCAGCTCCCGCACAATGGCCTCGTATTCTTCGCAGGCTCGAATGCCTTCCGGATTGCCTTCGGGAATCAGCGAGTTCGGGTCCGAGACGCGCCCAGATATGGGTTTGTAGATCTCTTGAATGGCCTTTGAGAACTCGATCTGGTGGTTCAGCATGCCTATGACAGTCAGCCTGACAGTATGTCCTCGTAGTTGTGGCTAATGCAATACCATTAATGGCCTCGAAGTACTTCTTCGACTCGTCATGCAGTTTCTTAGTTTCCTTTTCGAGCTCCTGGAACCGTCGCTCTGCATCGATATAGACGGCGTCCTTGGTGTTCTCGCCAATATTAAAGCGCTGCTTGAACGATTGTGGCGCCCGGGTGAGGCTCTTGCCTACGCCTTTCAGACTCATCTTGGCGAGACTGACTGTTCGCGCTTGTTCCCCTCGTAGCGACCTCGAGAATGCGCCGGAGCGTGGCGGAAGGAGTGGTTACGGCGCAGAGTTGCAGCTGTGTACGCAGTGGATTTCCTGGTGCCTAAGCGGGAGAGATGGCGGTGGTGGAGGAATCGAATAGAGGGGCCTTGGGCTCTCGGAGGATGCGGGACACTTTCGCTGGGCACGCCCTCGGCGACAAGAAATCAATGACGCAGCACGGCTGCGATGTGGCTGTGCGTCCCTAGGTAGGGAAGATTGGAAGGCGGCGGAAGACACGTTCGAGTCTTTGCTTCGGGAAGTGTCCAGTGCGTGGGAGTAATGACAGAATTGAAGCTTGCGCAGAAGGGTGCGACCAAAAGATACTTGCAAGAGTGTCTCTTGAAGCTGCGTTGAGATACTGCAGTTAAAGGGTTGCTGACTGGGCGGGTGCTTACCTACCCTGCAGTTTAACTAGCTTGTCTTACCACATTTACCTGCTGTGCTACTCGTACAAGTGCTTCGGTGCCGAAGAAGAGGCCTCCCGAGCTCGGCTGGAAGGTCGCCCGAGCATAGTGATCTAATCAGATCAAATCACTCCATTAGCTGTGATTCTCGCATTTTCATCATCCTCGCCCTCACCATCGTTTGTAACCCACAGATTCAGCTGGTCCAAGATATCTTCATAATGTCTGCTCCTGCTTCGTCTATGATGAGACAGGCGTCGAGAGTCTGTGCTCGAAGGCTTACTTCATCCACATCTCTGACTTCGTCGCAATTGCGAGGTGCTTCCATCGCAACCCAGGGTCGCCACTATGTCTCCGAGTCGAAGCCATCCAATGCCCAGGTCGCCGACATTGATGCCGCCATCAAAGCAGACCAGAAGAAGTTTATCCAACAGAGCGGCAATGCTCCCTCAGAAGTCAACGTCCCAGGGACGAGTATGAGTGCCGACACAATGATGAGTCCATCCGCCGGGATTTTGAAGCAAGCCACAATCATGGACCAGGGTACTCGTCCCATCTACCTCGATGCTCAGGCTACTACACCTGTCGACCCTAGAGTCCTCGACGCCATGCTACCCTTCCTTACTGGTCTCTATGGCAATCCTCATTCTCGGACACATGCCTACGGATGGGAGAGCGAGAAAGCTGCGGAACAAGCAAGAGAACATGTCGCCAAGCTCATTGGCGCTGATCCTAAAGAAATCATCTTCACCAGTGGCGCGACTGAAAGCAATAATATGAGCATCAAGGGCGTTGCCAGGTTTTTCGGCCGGTCAGGCAAGAAGAGACACATCATCACAAGCCAGACAGAGCATAAATGTGTCTTGGACAGCTGCCGCCACTTACAAGACGAGGGGTTTGAAGTCACATATCTCCCAGTCGACTCACACGGCTTGATTAGCTTGCAGCAGTTGGAAGAGGCCATTAGGCCCGAGACCGCCCTTGTCAGCATCATGACCGTCAATAACGAAATCGGCGTCATCCAGCCCATGAAAGAAATCGGCCAGCTTTGCCGGTCAAAGAAGGTGTATTTCCACACCGATGGCGCCCAGGCTGTCGGCAAGATCCCTATCGATGTCAATGCCTGGAACGTGGATTTGATGTCGATCTCCAGCCATAAGATTTACGGGCCCAAGGGAATTGGTGCCTGTTACGTCAGACGACGACCTCGCGTCAGAATCGATCCCATCATTAGTGGCGGAGGTCAGGAGCGAGGCCTCCGCAGTGGCACACTTGCTCCCCATCTTGTTGTCGGATTCGGAGAGGCGTGCCGCATTGCCAAAGCAGAGATGCCGGTAAGTGCTCTTCTGCATCCTCTCAAACGCTTTCTTTTATGATTATATGCTTTATTTAACATGCATGGCTTTCTGAGCATGTGGCTTCAAGCACGATGTCACAGCATTGATTATCATAGCAGGGGTTATGACTGGATCCGAGTGCTCTTTGTCTTCCGAGGTTGTCTGATTTAGAAATCTTACTGACTTTGACATTTTACAGTACGACACCAAGCGCATCGAGGCTCTTTCCAAAAGACTCACCGATGGCCTGCTTTCCTTGGAGCATACCTCTTTGAACGGCGACCCTACTCGGCGTTACCCTGGTTGCGTTAATGTCTCCTTCGCCTACGTCGAAGGCGAGTCTCTTCTAATGGCGCTTAAGGACATCGCGCTGTCTTCCGGCAGTGCCTGTACATCTGCTTCGTTGGAGCCTAGCTATGTCCTCAGGGCTCTCGGAAACAGCGACGAAAGTGCCCACAGTAGCATTCGCTTCGGCATTGGGCGTTTCACCACGACAAGCGAAATCGACTATGTCTTGAAGGCCGTCAAGGAGCGAGTCACCTTTTTGAGAGAGCTCAGCCCACTGTGGGAGCTTGTCCAAGAAGGAATTGACTTGAACACCATCGAATGGAGTCAGCATTGAAAACCTGCCTTTCCTACGTCATACAGATTGTATATTATCAGCTTTATGTCGGAACGACCTTGTCAGCTGAATTTGCCATATTATATCGACCCTCGCTGGCGCAATAGTCGTCTGCAATGATTGCGAGGCATGGAACCGATTCACAGTTGCTGACATCACAAATGGCTAATTCTGGCGGGATCTCTATATCCATAGCCTCGAATCATATTCTTGATACCCCTCCCCTGTCTGGTTGCTTCCCACGCGTCTGTCGCTTGCTCAAATTCAAAAATGTTGGAGATCAGACTTTTGAAGGGGAAGTTTCCAGCTTCGATGGCATCCATGGCGACCTTGAAGTCTCCTTGGTTATACCTGAAAGCTCCGTGCATGTGCAACTCTTTCTCACTCATGGCCAAAATGGGAAAGTTGATCACTGGCTTTCCGAGCCCTGTTTGCACACAGTGGCCGCCGGGCCGGAGAACGTGGATGGCAGTGATGACGGAAGTTTCTGCTCCCGTAGCCTCGATCACGGCATCTGCGCCCAAGCCCAGTTCGTTTTCTCTTATCAACCGAGCCGCGTTCTCTTCCGGCGAGGCAGTCAAGTCTGGCTTGAACGTCCTCGATTTGCTGAAACCCTTCGCGAATTCCAGCTTGTGGTCTAGGAGATCCACCGACACAATCTTCTTGGCTCCGAAGATCCGCGCAACCGCACCGCACACGAGCCCAATTGTGCCAGCACCAAATATCACCAGATTCTGGCCAGGTCTGAGTCCTATCATCCGCACCGCATGGGCTGCCACCGCAATGGGCTCTGCCAGGACGCCTTCCTGCAGACTAACCCCTGGTGGCAACTTGTAGCAAAAGTCGGCTGGAATCTTGACGAATTTCGTCAAGCATCCTGGGGTATCTGGAGGACAGGCCGCAAATTTCATTTCAGGGCAGAGGTTGTATAGCCCTTCCTTGCACCTGTCGCACGAGCGACATGGTTGGCCGGGCTCGACCGCGACATTGTCGCCGGGCTTAAGATGGTTGACGGATGAGCCGACAGCGTAGACGACGCCCGAGCATTCATGGCCCATCACCAAGGGTTGTGACTCCGAGACAAACTTCCCATTGAGCCCGCCATGATTCCAGAAATGGACCTGGAGGATGTCAGATTTACGTGCCGAGACAACAATACGAGTGCCGGCTGCACACATCGCTCCCGCAGACTCCTACGAACTTGACTCTGACTATAGCATCGGTAGGGTCTGTGATCTTTGGCTCTGGCGTGTCCTCAATCCGTGCCTTTCCGGGACCATATAGAAAGACTGATGGGTTCTGATGGGTCAGCTATTCGATCCTGCGGTCCTGAACGACTTGCATACCGATAAAGCCATGACGCCCGTCGGCTGCGTCCTCACTTCTTGTGTGAGAAACGAGCGAGATTAGACGAACTCTTCTCACTGTACGAAATGCCATTCTTCCAGCAGAACCGGCATGTTATACATTGCTCAATCATATGAGTCCACGAAGCATTGCCACATCAGAATCGAGATGCATCGGGCCAAGTTGCGCCGATTGGAACAACGGGAACGTCACCCAGAAAGGGTAGTCGGCCCTTCTCCCGCCGATGACGCCTTCACTTGATCAAAGAATACTCATTCCTCTGTTGAATTCCAGGCATCTCTTCCATTGTTTGTGTCTCCGGGTTGAAAATGCGCAGCGAAAGTCCGGAAACTTCTGCTTCAGAGCAAAGAAGCTCCACAGTGTGAGTGCCAGTATCGACCTCTGCTTACCCGTGACTGACATGTTGGTCCAGGTGCTACCTGTGCCGACAAAGAAAGACGAAATGTGATCGCCAACTTCCCAATTGCTCGTTCTGCGTCAAAGCGAAAGTGCGTTGCCAATATGTGACCAAAACGAAGAAGCACGGTCTCCGAGCTGGCTATGTGACTCAACTGGAGAATCGCATAGGTATCTAACAGAGAACTCGATTCGCCGCTCACCTTGTCTAACTGTGCAAAGAGGCCTTGGAGCGAGACGTCGCGAGGTTCAAGCATGAACGCAGTACGCCATTCACGGCGGCCCCAGACGCTACACTTACCCCTACACTTGCTACACCCGTTATGGCACAACCGATATCCATCTGCCCTTCCCCAGCTCAAGCTTCGGTTTCCAACACTCCACCAGTGCCCAGCAACCAGCGGGCGCATCCGAGTGACAGCCACGCACAGTCAGATGCCGCTGTTGCAGACTTGATGACCTTGCCACATGCCTACCTGCATACTTTGGTGGACCTTTGGTTCAAAGAAACCCAGCCATGGCTGCCCATCATGAGCCGGCAACATCTGCAGACTGCGCTGGAGGCCCTTCCAGTCCCTCTGACACATATCGATGATTTGGTCCTGAAGGCTGTCATTTCACTTCAATTGGCATATTCAAGCCAGGCTATCTGCCTGGGATATCATGGCCGGCATCGACTCTCGCGATATCTCCGATCACAGGTGGTGGACGAAGCATTCTCGAAGGCATCGGTGAAATCTCTCCAAGCACTCTTGGTAGTGGCCATCTTGGACTATGGGTCGGATAACGTGCCAAGCACATTCAGTCTGATGTCGGTTTGTCGACGCATCTGCGAAAACATCGGCTTATTCCGCAAACTGCTGAACCAGATGCAGACTCAGAGTCCTGCTCAAGTCGGTCCGCCTGCTATCGGGACAAACACTGGAGAAGAACTTGCCGTTCCGCTGACTTGGGCATCGCTTGCCGTCGATGCGGTCTCGACGTTGGGCATTTCATGGCGGGATGTGTCGGCTGCCGTGATGGATCATCTGTCCAGCGTGGCATATGTATCAACACCAGATCTCCGCGACTCGTTTCGGAGCCATATCCATTTGTCTGCAATAGGGCTGCAACCTGTGCACAACTTCTTGTACGAGCATGAGCAGGGAAGATACGACCAAGGCCACGGGCGCGCATTGGCTACATGTGACGAGATATACCATAACCTGATGAACTATGTTCGAGCTCAGCCGCCTAGCAGCTATACCTTGCTGGCCGACGGCCTAATTGACTTCGACCCGAACCTTGTCCTCACCAGCATCCTCTCACATGCGAGCGTCATCATACTGTATGCGCGATTGGTGGAAGGTGAAGGGTCAACGTGCAATGAGATCGCGCTGCAGCGTTCGCTTCAAGCTTGCGAAGACATAGCTATGGCACTCCGCAGCATTAGCGACGCGGACCTCGAACTTAACACGCCCCTACTGAGCACCATGCTCTTCCTCGCAGCACGGTTCAAACTCATCATGTACCGCAAGATGAGTCAGCCCAGAGAGCCGATCTTCGACACGCTGATGCATGGCATCAGCATGAGCGGGCGGCGGTGGGCTTTGGCTCGGAGACAGGATATTGTTCTCCGGGCTGCGATAGTGGAGGTTGATACGGGTGATGATTCGTCCTTGCCGGCGGAGTTTTGGCAGATGAAGAAGAGTCACATAGATATCTCAGAGCCGTTGAAGGAGTGGGTTGACAAAAGAAAGCAGTCGCTGTATGTAGGAGCGCTGAACGGGCCTTACGTCTAGCGGGATGGGACGGGCACGATGCAGAGCCGCATTGTGTAAACTGCATGGGTTTGTGGGACTTAGTTGCGGATACGAAGATCTGAGCGATGTCTGGGCCTACGCCTGACTGTTGAGGAAGGCCTATCTGAATAGTCCAAGCGTGTCTCGAAGGGATGCACACATTAGCTGACAAGCACGGAGTCGTGGCAGTTTGCCTACGAATCAGAAAACTCTACTTCCAGTCACGTGAAAGCCTGTGCTAAAGTCACGTGCTTTCCCGATTCGAAACCATGGTCGGGATCGGAGCCGGCAGAAACTCGCATAAACTGGAAAACCCGAGGCTCAAGCAACGGCGAATTCCACCAACTGAAGACGTCAATACCGAATTCATGATCTGGGGGCTCGATGCTTCCATTTGAACTCTGAGGTGCACTGTTTTGCTCCTCTCCTTTCCTCCGTCTCCTGTGGAGAGCTTCCAGCAGACACGATGCTTCCAGTAGCTCGACAATCAGCCCTGCGGGCAGTACGTGCGCAGACAGCTCCCAGACCCCTCCTGTCACCTGCGCAATCGTCATTTCTCGCACGGCTGCTCTCCACGCTCGCAATCCTTGAACAAAAAGACGGAAAACTCAACACCGGCTCCTTAGGTGCAGTGACCGCGGGCGGTAAGCTCGGAGGTGCCGTGCACGGCTTCGTGGCCGGCAAAGCTGCAAAGACCATTGCCCAAGAAGCAGCTAAAATCAAAGGACTCGAGAAGGTGATCGCCGTGGAAAATGAAGCATACGAGAGGGGTTTACCGGAAAACTGGGCACCGCTGCTGGTGGAAAATATCAAGAAAGGCGGATATACACACGTCATTGCTTCACATTCAGCCTTTGGCAAGAGTTTATTACCCCGAGTTGCGGCCCTGTTGGACGTCCAACAGATCTCGGATGTGATGAGTATCGAGAGCGAGGACAGTAGGTACCACCGTTGCTTGTCCAGCTCACAACCACGCTAACTTGGCCAGCATTTGTCCGCCCCATCTACGCCGGTAACGCCATCCTCACAGTCCAATCCACCGACTCGACGAAACTCCTCACCGTGCGCCAGACATCCTTCGCCCCCGCAGAGACAGATGGTGGGTCCGCGGCAGTCGAAGACGGCGTCGACCCCAAAGTCGAGTCACCCACGGAATGGGTGTCCGAGAGCCTCGCCAAGTCTGACAGACCCGAACTCGCGTCGGCGGAAAAGGTCGTCTCGGGCGGACGAGGCTTGAAATCAAAAGAGGAGTTCGACCGGCTGATTCCTCCCTTGGCGGATGCGCTGGGCGCGGCAATCGGTGCCTCCCGCGCAGCGGTGGACAGCGGTTTCGCAGACAACAGTCTGCAAGTTGGGCAGACGGGCAAGAACGTGGCGCCTCAGTTATACCTCGCGGCCGGCATTTCTGGTGCGATCCAGCACCTGGCGGGCATGAAGGATAGCAAGGTCATAGCGTGCATTAACAAGGATCCTGATGCGCCGATTTTCCAGGTCGCAGATGTGGGACTTGTGGGTGATTTATTCGAGAAGGTCCCTGAGTTGACGGAGAAGTTGAAGTCACAATCATAGATATAACGGGCGTGGGCATTACATGGGCCTGCGGTGTGATATTATGGATCACATGCTCATGTAAAATCTAGGTCGTTGCGTATGGATTTAGGGATACAACCATCCTCTTCTGCGGATAAAAATGTCTCAATGGCATGGGGGAATCGATGCAAACAGAGGAGGTTGATCAAGGTGTTACGAGTACAAATCGTCAATCCCTTGATGTGCACAGTAAAAGGAGAATTGGTAACATTATATGAATCTGTGCCTTCAGTCAAACAAGTCCACAGCCGTCTCATCACGAGGATCAGTATCAGGATCAGAACCCAAACTGGTAGTCTGGGAATCGAGTCGTTTCTGGATTATGGATCGTCGAAGGAGTCTTACTGTATCGTGTCTGATCAGAAGACTGAGGACAGGATCATCTCCCGGTTGTGGTCCGGCTACGTATGCTGTGTACTACATATACCTCGTCGCAAACCAAAATGGCTTGTGACCTCCGAAAGAGGGTATCCAGGTGAGAAAGCGATACGCAAAAAGGGCAGAAAGTAAGACACTTGGGCATGTGATATTCGTCAGTTGGTTCATTCTCTCGACTCATGTTGCGCAAGTACAGTAAATGCTCATCGGCATCTCAGTCGGATCCTGAAACTGTGTCGAGGTCGCAAACACGAATACGAACGTCATCTTGACCATCAGCAAGCGAGCCAGCCACGAGGCCAAGTCACTTAATTAGTTTATCACGCAGGCTACTCTGGACAGTAAATGAGTCAGACTATTCCCCTAGCATCTGAGCACCATCGCCTGTACTACGTACTTGTGCTGGGTACAGCATGGAGCAACCCTTGTCACTTCTCCACCTCCCGAACAGAAGCTTGACTATGACTCCGTAGTCGGTATCATATCCTGTCACGCTCAGCACGCCCTTGGTGCCCTCGTGGCTTTTGAAGCTTGACCCAGCATCCGATCCTGACGGCCTCGGTAACCTACCCTACGCTGGAACGAATCAACGGGACACCCTTCGACCGACTTGCATTCCACTACGTACCTATCCTATCCTGCTGATCCCTTCCGCGCTGCGACGTCGAGTAGGGACCTCTCTTGCGTTTGTTAGACCGGTGCACAAAATTGCATTGCGTCGCGCTGCCCTGCATTGGAACGTCGGTTTGGAAGGGTTCCTATGCGCTCGAGTCCCAGTTGCAGGGGGGAGTTTCCGTCTGTCCTCGTACTCGGACCCATGGCGCGTGAATGAGTCACAAGTTACGGAGTACTGTAGGCAGTGAGCTGCTATTTGTGTATCCCGTAGAGGGAAGGACCGCGCGAGCGCCACGCATGCACACACGCAGAGCAGAACCGGCCCCCTGCAAAACTCTCATTTGCATACATTGTACGCGCATTGCCTTCCCATTGGTCGCGGATATGCGCGACTATGAAGACGAGGTGTGCCGCGTACGGTCCCTGGGAACCTGGCAATCGCTCGCAAAGTCCGCGTTCAGGATCGGTGTTCATTTTCCCCACAAGTGTGTGAGTCCGAACCACGCAAGCCAAGAAGGGCCAGGCTTGTCCAAGGCCAAAGATTAGGCAAGCAACAAGGCAGACGAATAACAGGACCTAGGCACTGCTTGTATAAGCAAGCTCGCATGCTTGAGTTGATGTGGGGATCGAGACCCCGAGGCCAAGGCCGCCATCTAGTCACTATCCTATCACTTGCCAGGTACTATGGACGGTAACTAGTGGCTGTTGGAGCTGGATCGAGGACTCAGAGCCCGGGAACGGTAAAGTAGGGTACGTACCCAGCTAAGGTAGTTGAACTGAGGTATATAAGAGGCGTGGGAGCCTGGATTTGGAGGCTCAGATTCAGCATCAGGCTCGTTTTTCTTTCGTTGAGAACGGATACAAGCATCAAACCCAGAGTCGGATGTTGCGCTGACGACAGAACACTACATCCACCCCGTCAGGCAGCCGGAACACCACTGACTTACCCCTTCTGTTGCCGCCTACGTGCTCCCGACTTTCAGCACTTTCAGGCCTTGGAGAAGGGAAGACTGTCAACATACCTGGACACAGACTGTGAACGGGGGGATTCCGGACACTGTTCGATCTATATCAGTCGACCTCTCAGATCAACCCAACACTAACACTAATACACCCTACCTTATCCCCTCCGATTTGACCTTTCAACTTCACACCATGCCTTCGACAAACGAGAAGTCAACCACCACCGACGAGACGGCCTCTGTTCGCAGCACCTCGACCACCTCAAGCCTGAAGGCCCTTTTGCCGCGCAAGGGCAGCAAGGATAGCAAGGCCAGAAAGGACGCCAAGGACACCAAGGACGTCAGCAAGGGCAAGCCCCTGGCGGTGTCTGTTCGAGAGACGCCCGAGGAGAAGGCAATCCGAAGGGAGGCTGTCGCCGGGTATATGAGTATGATGAGGTATTAATATCGGTGGAACCGAGGGAAGCGGATCAACAGCGATACAAAGCACAAAACGTCGGATCGGGGTAAAGAAGACGAGTGCGGCATTGGGGGAATGACTAGACTCGACAAGACATGACGGGAGATATTCACAGACCTGAGGGATGATCGTCGAGCATGGCTGGCTGGCTGGCTGGCTGGAGGCGGCGGCGGAAGGCTGAGCGGTCTGCCATGCATATGCTGCGGGATGAATATGCACAGGTTGTCTTCTCGTTGTCAAGGCGCCCGTGGCAGTATTCATACCAGGGCGAGAGTGCTTTTTCGGTTTGTCGTGCTGCCTGCGAAGGAGGGCCGGGGGCATGATCATGATCATGGAGGGTGAACGTAATGTATAGATTTTAATAGGTCATGTAACGGGATTATGACAAGGGGACGTCGCTGCATTGTCTAGCGAAGAATGATGCCTTTTCGTGTTTATGACGCTGGTACGTTTGCTGAGTCGGTGGTACCAAGAATACGGGTCTTCATAATTAGCTGCAGTGTGTATCGCGGGATGGAGACGGATTTTGGTATGCAGTAGGCGGTATTTATTGGCGGTGCGGTGCGGTGGAGGATGACGAAGAGTGACCGGAGAACGAAAAACACAGTACGGAGTATGGAGTACAGTAATATCGAAGGAACAGACGCGCAAGGCGCCTAAGTAAGCGCAGGTTATGGTTCTAATCATCCTCGTCCAGCTACTTCGATCCTCGCAATCAGTACAAGAGACGCCATGAATCCCTTGTGGTTTCACTTGCAGGTTTGTCCTCCTTGACGGCAGAGACCTGTGAGGCTCAAAGTCGCATGTCAACGGCTTAATCAAGCGCTTTCACGACTCCGAATCAGAGTGTCCCTTATTGCTAGGCGGTTCACAGTCGGGGGTCGTTCACAAGGAATAAAGCGTGAGAACTCGGTCAACGCAACAAAACAGGCCAGAGAAAGATCAGAAAGGCCGTCCGCCCGGTACGAGGCGGACAACCTATTAACTCCGTCACCGGTACGATCGGGCTCGCCATGTCGGTCGAGACAGTTGTTGGAAGATACCTGTGTGCACAGAGCTGTTTGCTGACAAGGGCAAGAAGCTCGTCCCTACAGGCAACACACCTTCACATCGGTCACGTCAGTCTTCATTATTTCTATTTACCCAGAGGCCGAGAGGTTGATACCGACCGAGCGGAGCAGGCTTTTCGAGCGAGCCGAGCACGATTGTGTACGCCTTCGTACAACAGCAACAACAACAACGACACGGATCAACCACGGGCATGCCTCTAGCCCCGATGAAACAGCTGGTGTCGGCAAGCTTTAAGTCCCTTCCATCCAATGAGAGTCCAAACCATGCTGGTCTAGTCGACGGCGAAGCTGCCACGGTGGATATCGATCAGCCCAGCGGTTCAGTGGACTTCGCGCTTTCATAAGGCCGAAGCTCCTACGTACATCCACGGTGGGCCTGACCGGGTGCATTTTGACCTCTATTCCGATCGATTGATATATCAATAAAGGAGATCTTCCTTTATTTGCCCGGTTCTTTCTTTCGCTGCCATTTTCTAGAATTCCGTCGCGTGTCGAGAGGAGAATTCTCAGGTGCAGTCCAGCGGCTTGAAGCTCCGGTTGTTTGTACGATACCGGCGGATACTCATCGAACAACTCGCCTGACGCCCTCGGCTCGACCGTCCACATACCGGCACCATGTCGGCAGATGTCGAGAAGCAACTGCCCCTGGAGAATGCACCACCAACGGACGCAAAGGGCAACGAGCTCAATACAGACAACAAAGAACCACCCGCCGCGTCTACGGGACGGTCCTCTCTAGAACAAAATGTCGAGGTTGAGGCTCCCAAAGCAGCGACGCCGTGGGCAGACCCTTCCTCGTTTCCAGATGGCGGTCGCCAAGCGTGGCTTACCGTAGCCGCTGCGAGTGCCTGCTTCTTCGTTTCATGGGGGTACGTGGTCTTGCGCTCTAATCTTGCTCATCTGCCGGATGCTAATCTTGGCCCAGGTGGATTAATTGCGTGGGACTGTTCCAGGAGAGGTATATGAGCGTCGAGCTGAAGCAGTACTCACCGAGTACGGTCGCCTGGATTCCTTCAGTGGAGACCTTCTTCATGCTTGCCACGGGACCCGTGGCGGGATTCATCTTCGACAATTACGGACCCACGAAACTCTTGATCGTGGGCAGCTTCATGCACGTCTTCGGGTTGATGATGGCATCCATCTCCACGGAATACTACCAGTTCATGCTCAGCCAGGGCGTTTGCTCGGCGATCGGAGCATGCTGCATCTTCACACCGGCCGTCGCTTGTGTCTCGACGTGGTTCTTCAAGAAGCGGGGGATGGCTATCGGCATCACGGCCTCGGGCAGTTCTCTCGGTGGTGTGCTATTCCCTATCATCGTCAGCCGGATGATCGAGAGGAATGGGTTCCCATGGGCTATGCGAACCTGTGCCTTTCTCATCCTCGGACTTTGCACCTTCGCCATCCTCACCCTCCGCGCACGCTTTCCGCCACGACCCCGCCCTTGGAGTCTCGTGGCGTTTGGTCGACCGCTCAAAGAGGTTCCGATGCTGTTGCTCACTCTCGCAATATTCTTCTTTTACTGGGGCATGTTTCCCGTCTTCTCCTTCGTCACGACTGTCGCGCATGGTCGCGGCATGTCTCTTGACTTGGCGCAGTACCTGGTCTCCATTCTCAACGCGGGCTCAATCTTCGGTCGAACACTACCTGGGATCCTGGGTGACAAATTTGGGCGGTTCAACGTCATGACAGTGTTTTGCACCTTAACGGCAATATTGATTCTGGCAGTCTGGATCCCGGCCGACACCAACGTGGGCCAACTTGTCTTTGCGCCAGTCTTCGGCTTCGCTTCCGGTGCTGCCATTGGATTGACACCGGCCTTGATTGCACAAATTTCGCCGATCCAGGAGATTGGTGTGCGGACTGGCACAGTGTTTGCCGCGGGTTCACTTGGAGCACTGACAGGCTCGCCCATTGGTGGCGCGTTGATCACCCGCGATCACGGCGGATTCTTGTACCTGCAACTGTTCGGCGGCATAGTCTGTCTTGTCGGATGTGCCTTCTTCGCCATTGCTCGAGTATACCTCGTGGGTTACGATCTGAAGAAGAAGGTGTAGGATTTTATCATGCGGGTCGAAGGCATTAGACATAGCAAGGATGCTGTGCCATGTAATCATTAGCAATAAAGTCAAGTTCCCAGGTGGCATTGAACCTGATGCATGCTAGACAGTGCGTCAACAGAGGCCGTGTAACATGGTGACGCGAGGCTGTTCGAGCAGTCTCCACAATGTCGCTCCTGGTTTGCTCCACATCTCTGCGTTATCGAGGCAAGCAGTCTTGACTCCAGAGCATCGACATTTTCCTCGCTCTCCCTGTACGATCGTGTTCAGCTTGGGACGCGGTGCTCAAGGAAGTCCAGGTCGTGAGGGTAGCGTCAGCCTCACGATGTTGATGGTCGCGAACACCCTCGATTCGTCTGCTCCTCGCCAGCGGGCTTATCCGACATATTAACACCCGTCGCCGGGGTCGCTGACCGCTTCAACCTCTTCGGGCCGAGTCACTACACTACTGTCTCGCTTGGTCGCCGGCTGAAGTGAACTCGAGCTCTTCCAGTTTTCCCGTCTATCATACAGTGGTCACGGAGCGTAACGATGGCTATTGTGAAAGTGGTCTCTCTATGTCTGTGGGCCCATCGACGAAGGAGCGGCTATGGCATAAACGGCACTGTTCAGCCAGACCCAGCGCCTTTGGAACGACTGTCGACAGCGACTTCGAACCGCCCATCTTGTGGTGAAGCTCCTGCTTCTTCCTTCTTTCCAGCTCGTGACGCCAGCTGGTCTGCACCAGGCTTCGGGTCCAGCCCGCCCAATGCCAGACTTTCTGGAGATACACTCTAAATGTGAAGTGTCCAGGTCTACTGGTTCGGCGAGTTCTCTGTCCAGTGGAGACTTTGGCACGGGCGGATGAAGCCCACAGGACACAAGTCGTCCAGGAGAATTAGAACCGAGCTACAGGATTTACGGACATCATCCGGAATTGAAGCAAATGTAACAGTCGCTTCTAAAGGGCCTCACGACCACTTCAGCCAGTACCTGTCACCGGAACCATACATACAGTGTCCTGAGTGGTAGCCTCGTGAGGCCGCCTTTCTCGCAAGTGCATGGGTAAGGAATTCAATCTTTCCACCAAGTCAACGCACCAAACTGGGAAAAGTAGACACGCATGGTCTCAAAATATACATGCCTTGCTGATTGGAACAGCACTCTGGCAAAAGTCCAGCAAAAGTCATGGCAGCGTCTTATGGATACTGTCCAGCAGAATTACTGTCCACTGTGGTGCAAAGCGGAAGGCAGGGAGCTGAAAGAGCGCAAGTCACCCAGAATTCTGGCTGACCTTGACTTGGTCTCCTCAGACCCTGCCTGCCTGCCCGCCTGCCCGCTCATGCACGAGACGAAGTTTGATTGCTCGGTGGACTCGTCGGGTCAGTGTCTGCTTGGGCTGATATCGCGTACGACGAAGCTGACCTCAAGGTGCGATGCGGGTGACGCGGGTGATGCAGAGACAGCCCCGTTTTGCATTACGGAGAGCTGCTGGATGCACCTGCAGCTGTCTACGTCTCTCGAATAGCTGCCGGACACGATTCGCATGTCGAGCTGCTTCTTCAAAGTTGGCGATATCATTGAAGTCTACCGACACGCTATCTGCAGCGCTGCCTGTAACCGGTGACATGGGTGAGGAGCCTAGAGGTGAAAGGTGTCAACCTTGACAGCGGTAGATCTCTGCACGCAAGGTTTGGTTGCAAGGATCATCCTTTTCCTCCCATCGCCCCAGCAACAGGACAGTTCGGGTCACCGTTTTCATCGGACTGAGCATCATCTACGCCTTGGGAGCTAACTCAAACAAATGGTCGCCGCCTTGGGGAGTCGTGTTGGGATCATTCGATGGGTGACGACCAGTAAATGCAACGCGCCACATCCGATCTAGAGCAGGCTCTGTCGCTAGAGAGCTCACCACCATTCCTCATTCGTCTTCGCGGGACAGAAGTGAGGAGGCATGAGCGGTATCCGTCTCGAACAGTCTACTCAACACGGGTCTGATTGGCTTGACAGAGAGGTATGTCATACGGAAGCCCTGTCGTGACCGGCAGCCATGAATGAGTGGGACCGTCCGTGGGTCATGCTCATGGCCAACCTCGGATGACACTTGGTCCAGCCACCTTCAACGTGCCAGACTTGCCATCCCAGCCTCTGAGTTCTTGACTTGTGCTGGACCATAGCTGCAATGCCATGTGGCTACATGGGGCGCGAGCAAGACGGGGGAAGGACTCCGTAGGGAGTACTGAAGATACCATCCCACCCGTGGCCCAGAGTTCTAGCCACCAAATTATCCCTTTTTATGAGCACAACCCGGCCCTTGTCATGCTGCCGGGCAACGACACCACGCACACGAGGCAACCAATAACCCAGACCTTTTCTACCGTACCAATCCAGTTAGAGACGCGGGAAGGTTCAGGATGACAATGTTGTCTTTCAAACCCGAAGGGACGTATTGTTTCCAATCGCTTCTTTCACGGTCGGTGGCGGATACCTTCTTGGTTATTTCCGCATGAAATGACAGGGGTATCGACCAAATCGAGCCGTGAGCACGAATTGGGGCTCGGGCAGGGCCCGGGGCAGATTTGGTCGCCAAATCCTCCGTATGTGGCCATCGTTAGCGTTATTGCTGGATCATGCTCACCGCCATGATGCGGTGCTTGGCCCAGCTGCAGAAGCGTGTTTGCAGATCGCCAGCCTCGTCCGGTCGAGCTCTTCCAGCCTATTCTTTCGTCTTCCCCGAAGGCTTCAAGGAAGGAGTTAGAATTCTGAAGAGCTTGGAGCCAAATGCTTGCTAAAGCAGGAATGCATGACTGCCCTACCCAGTAGGAAGTGGATTGAGACGCCACCGTCCACGCTCTGTCAGGAACTACAGCCGGTTGCCGGCTCCCTCCAGAGAGGAATCAATGGAGCTGCTTCAGTACGCTTGTCATGCGGGCAAGTTGGGCCTGGACGGGGAGAGCGACATGAGAATGTTTCCTACCCTATTCGGGTGGGCGTGAGTCTATACGTGTGCAGTGTGGTCCATGCGCCGTGTCATCTGATTGGGTTCCTGGCCAGTCCTTTGTTCTACGACCCATTGAAGATTGAGGCTGCCCGGTCACTGCCTTCAACACCAGAAACAGAATTGCCCGCACTTATCCCTCTAGACTGCAGTGCGTTCTCGACCAGTTGCCGTTGCCTCACTACGGAGTCGTCAGCATAATGGACCATGCAGCTCATCACAAGCAAGCTGGATGGGCTGGGCACTTTTCGGCGCGCGAGAGCGAAGACCTGGGCTCTGGCGTGAGGTGTATGCCGTGTATAAAGCTTCCGTCCACCATGTTGAAACAGAGCTTCTCCATCGTTGGGGGAGCAACGTCGTTCCGTAGCCGGTGATTCATTACCTCGACCTGTTACGGACCATGGCAAGTCAACGCTTGCACTGGCAAGTGGAGTCTCTCTTCAAGATAGCACTGGATTTGCACCACTGACCTACTTGCCACAGGATGCCGCCACAAACAGGCGAAGGCACATCGACAACCTCTTCCGGATCTGGTCGGGATAATTGGAAAGGCAAACAGAGGAAATTCCGCAACAGAAAGGGGCCGCCGCCATGCAAGCCGCGGACCTGTGAACAATGCCGCCACAGTCGTCGAAAGGTGGGTCGTCTGGAACAACTGTCACCCTCGACGCTAATAATATCCGTCATTCAGTGCGAAGTGGAAGGGTCGCCATCCCGGGGGTGTGAGGAGTGCCGGAACAAAAACAAGGAATGCAGCTACGTCGAAAGACAAGAAGGCACAGACAGGGCTTTCGATGAAGCACAGGCGCTCACAGAGCCCGGACCGAACGTCCCTTACCATGCTGACCCTGTTTGGAGTACACAGAGGTACGCTGGAAAGCCGTGCGAGCGCAAAAAACAAAGATTTAACTGGGCTAGTGTTTCTCTTGACGGTACCCAGCAAGCTTTGTTACCGACAGATAACCAACAATACTACCATCAGTCGCAACTGTACCCACGTCCAGCGTACCTCGCAGAACCGGTGCACCCACAGACCGACCTCGTCGCCGCCACTATACCTCCGATGCACTCAATGGGGGTCACCGGCCTCGAATACCAGGAGCACAACCCCTATACTGTTCAGCACGACCTGTATCGACCCTACGACCTGACACAATCCTTCAATGTCGATGTTCCCGCCGAGGCTGTTGGGCACATGCCGGGTCCGACTCCGAGGCAATCTCCTCAACCAGAAGATGACAGAAAGGACCACGGCTGGATCGACACCTAGTGAAGAGAGACGACAGGCAGATCAGAGTGGAGCCGCAGCCGCGAAATCGACCGCCTACATAGTATGTAAGTACATGGGTGCTGCCGAAATGGGTGGGAAAACGTGCATCAAGGAGGTCAGACTAGAGCCAGATCGAAGCTTCATATTTTGACTTATGATTCCCATATGCGTGTGTTCGTCACTTGGTTCGTCGGCGTGTAGGAACTCAGGGCTCATAGACTGGGTGTTATCTAATTAATCCCTAATCCCTCGCTGGTGCCGAACATACCACACTGTTCATCGAAGCACGCACCTGTATTAGGTCGAAAGGAGCAAGAGCACGCCACCCAGGATATATCATGGCGCATGCAAGTCAGAACTTAGGGCTCATAGACTGGGTGTTATCTAATCCCTACACCCTGGCTGGTGCCGTTCGCCGTAATATACAATTAATCCCTACTCCCCGGCCGGTGCCATTAATTACTATACTGTCCATCGCAGCACGCCGCCGTTGTAATTCGTAAGGAGCAAGAGCGCGCCATGAAGATATAATTATCATAGCGTTGGTAAATATCACCCACAGCTGAGGCCACGGACAAAAGCCAACGGTGGACTGGTTGCCGTAGTCTGGTCATCCCGCTGATTACCTTAGACACGGGCACTGCACTAGAGGATCGGTCGAGGGTTGTTCTTTTATCGTATGCGCGCTGCATGAAACTATGGGGACCTTTAAATCCTCACTCCAGCTTAAGTATATTATATATAAGTCACCGAGTATAGTAACGCGTTCTATATATATAGCAAACAGTGCATCGAGGCCAAAGCCCTGTGAGAGCGTCATGGATACGTATTTGTATCCATGCCGTGGAAGATTAGTTTACGTATCTTCTTTTCTTCTCCTTCTCCTTCTCCTTCTCCTTCTCCTTCTCCTTCTCCTTCTCCTT